>NW_015112673.1:862688-864476 GCF_001443285.1 Poecilia latipinna | reverse complement strand
GTTTTACAGCATGAAATGTCTGAATGAGTGCTCATCCAAGACTGGTGATTCCATACTTTTTGCCAGGGGTTGTAAATGGAAAAAGCACTCAGTGTCAGCCACATGTGCTGTTTTCAACTCCAACCCCTCCTGAGGCAGTACAATCAAAAACCGTTCCCTTTTCCCCTCACCTCATCACCTCTGACTCCGGTCTTTTGTGCAGAAGACGATAGGTAAACTGTAAGAAAAACTGAGCTTGTGAACAAAATAATATGTATCACAGCATCTTAGCTCTAATTGAAAGTAAAAACTATCGGCAGCACAATGTTTGTCACAGTCGTCGAGCAACAAGTCGACCCTGCCACCTTTGACCCCTCTGGCTGTATTTCTGCTCTTTCGAGCAGCTGAAGTGTGTCAGGACAAAGGTTAAATGCAGAGCAGCCGCAAATTAGACCTGAGCTGTCGAGGCTGAATATATGAGAGTGTGCATCAATGAGTAATGCTATGTCAAAAAGGAGCAATAATGCCTCTATAGCAGCTGGGAATACAAAGACTAAAACTGTTCATCTTTAGGAATCTGTACAAACAAATTACTCTAACATAAATTGTTGTGCAGTTAAAATATTGTGAACTTGGAACGTAGGGGTTCAATGATGACATTCAGTCTCGCTGTGGTTAATCTCTGTTATAAACTTGGTTGAGTAACAGTGTTCTAAGCAGCAGATTAAGTTTTCAGGTTAATATTCTGCCAATATAAACTATTTTTTTCTCCATTCAGGAAAGATCTGGTAAATGGTGACGAGAGCCAAACTGCTCCTCCTGTATTTGACCTTTTGGCAGTCGGTCAAAGCCTCCGTTCGAACACGCTAAAGCAAACATATTTGCAGAGAAACTGAGAAGTGTAATCCCTCAACAGCTGAAACAAACTCCAGTTGCAAAAAGACTTAAAAAATTTTAAGCCAGTTTTATTATTACCTTCAGTTATTCTGTTTTGCTGAGGCTGCACACTTTTATTTACATGATTAAGGTCACAGACACTTGACAGGTGTGGAAGTATTTTTACACACATGGTATCAGATCTAAATAGATCTTGCATCCTGCATGGGCCTCTTCATGGCATATTAATTTGTAATGTTATGACAAAGAGGTTGCTTTTTCCTCACTAAGGAAAAAGCACTTTGAGGATTATGAAATCCTCAAAGTGCAAAGCTGTGCAGATTTGATCAGGTTCAGTCTTTTAGCAAACCGATCTTCTTTGATCATGCTTCCTCTTCTTACAAATTAATTTCTGCTTTTTGTGCTGGAACCATTTTGCATGCCTTCCCACTGTTGAGCACAACTGACCAGCGCTAAAGGTTGAACTGGATGTGTCCTGCAGGTAAATTATTAATGGCTTGTTGTCATTTCCTGCCTTAACCATTTGGTCTTCCTCTGTTCATCTCTGCCCTTTCTCCGGCCCTGTTTGTAGTTTCACAACTCTACTTCCACCATCTTCACATTCACCTCTCTCCCCTCCCTCCTTTTCTCTAAGTCTAGCACTAGAAATGGTTTTATTTAGCCTTTGATGAGATAGCCCAAAAACATGCTCACCACAAGGCCTTTACTGGAAACCTGTCACTGAGATGTAAGAAAAAAAAATCAGTTTCTACAAACGGTAAAGTGTGCACACGTTCCCAAAGTGCGTTTGTCAGTTTACTGTTGCATCATGTAGTGCAAGTAGTGCCCAGCCATATCCCCTTCAAAAGTACAGCATTTTTGTTTAAAAGAAAGTTACTATTAGGGCTGTAGGATAATATCGATATCGCGATA
>NW_015112673.1:817034-857243 GCF_001443285.1 Poecilia latipinna | reverse complement strand
AGTTACTATACATCAATACAACAAAAACAAAGCCCAGTGGCTTCTCAGGGTCAGTACTCCAACCAGTAGGCTCTTTTCAGACAGCAAAATCTATTTCCTAGTTCTTGAAATCTATTGGTAGTAGAGCTCCATTCTTTTGTTTCAGCACTTCAGGAACTATTTCCTATTGTAGTTTCCAGTCATGTTTATAGGTATCAACTGCTGTAGCTCAATGATAAGTGAATGAAACAAAATCACGACTTATGGGGATTGGTTGGGAAAGCTCAATTTTCTATCAGAACCCATCCAAGATGAGCCTTTAAAGGCATCTTTCTATTATGCTCTCCCAAATCATTTTCTCCCATAACCTAAATACCCTGAAACTTCAATCTCCCCTGCAGGGGAGAGATTGAAGGTTCAACATTGTTTGGGTTTGTTGTTTTGGGTTGTTCGTCTTAACTATTTCCACTACTAGTACTGTTTATGTTCCATGAAATATCCTTCTGTCTCCACTGAACTGTGTGATTTAAAATCTAAAACAAAAATATCCTTAAAATAATAGAATAACGGAAAGAATTCTCTTGTGAAGGAATATGCTGTTTTCGGCAGGGCTGTGCGATAAAACAGTAATGGCAGCTATCGCGACAGACACGTGATCAATATCAATAGATATACATTTGATAGATTGTTGATGATTCCACTGAACTCTGATCCAGAACCGTACGACGTTTCTTTCCCGCCCAGCTAAGCAAGCTTGGTGGAATCAGCAAACTCGCTCGTTCTTTGGTTACCTAGCAACGACTAAATTAGTCGTTCAGTGGTTACCTAGCAACAACCAGTTGAGTAACTTGGGCAGCAGCAGTTCCATGTTGCCTCTAACAAACTGGCATATATCTAGGTCCACTCCGCGTGTAGTTGAGGCGGATTCAACGCGAAACGTCCTCACAAAGGTACATTTTTACGACACAAGACTCACAAAAGAAACTGCTCAGTAGAAAACAATGTTCACATCGAACCATTCTGAGTCAGTCCAACCAGTCGGAATAAGGATGCGTAGTGTGACTGCCGCGCTCCAAGCGGTACTGATTGTTGTTCGTTGGTTGCTCTGCTGGAGAGCGAACAGGGCGAGGCGCCAAACTGGCCAGTATCCATTTGGATTGTGGGAAATGAAGGAATCTGTCACTAGCAACGTAGGCAATCGGTACGCTCGACGTCGGTACGCTATGACGTCTAAAATGTGATGGTGCGTGCACAGATTTCACAGAAAACGCACTCTGTACACTTCAGTAATTGGAATAAGTTTCTAATTTCGCCACAGTGTCCCATAACTGCTTAAAAATAAAAAAAGATCAGGGTGGAGTGAAAGGAGAGAAAGACTGCAACAACACCAGAGGAATTTGTGAATAAAAGAGGAAAGATTATGTCACCAGTTTGGCCATTATTCAGATATTTAAAACAAAAAGTAAATTAATAAATATATTATGATACGAAATCCTTATATCTTGATAATACCTAGCCCTGAGGCAACAGCTAAGCTACAATAGAGCTGCAGAGTGATTGATTATGGCAACAAAAATTGATTGAAAAAAATAATAGTAATAATTTCCAAGTTTGTTCGTTAAAAACACACATTACAAATTAATTCTTTATAACACACAGAACTTAGGCTACGAATTTAATTAAAGTGAGTTACGTAAACAATATGACCTAATACAAGTCAATATGCATGTAAACAAACAGCAGAGGAAAGGAGCAACAGTGTTTTTATCTGATGGAAAAACTTCATCATTCTCTTTCTTCTTTTTTTTTCCCACCATTTTGATGGTATTGTGCTGTGCTTGGCAGAGCAACAAGAGTAAAAACCCTCAAAGGCATGTCGTACTTCAGGGAGCGCCCCGGTTCATGCAACCCTAACAAATGTTTCAAAGTGCCTGAAATTCTAGGCGCTCACCCTGGTTACCGGAGCGGGCAACAACAGGAGGTGATATTTCATCCGGCGCATCGTTCTTAATGGTTGAACTGATATGTGGGGCTTAGTGCAAAGTCTGATTTACTTGGATATTAAAAAAAAAGATTAATGCTAAATAACAAGAGCTGCAAAAGAAACCAAAATTGTTGGTTCACACTGGATCAAATCAGTGACCAAATTACAGCCTATTTTCTCCACAGAGAGCTGTAGACTGTTTACTACCACTCTTTGTGAGGGAGGGAGAGAAAATGAGAGGGGTTAAGTTTTATAGAGGAAAAGCTGATTCGACTGAAGACACTCCCCCTGCCTGAGCTGGGGCCCCTGCATGGAGAGCTTCTTTCCACTTCTGAGCTTGGCAGAAACACATGGCATAATGGCAGTGACCCTGCTTCACTTCTGGACACCAGCAACCATCACCAGACTGTCTACAGCATGATCCTGCAGGCTCTCGCATCACATCACATGATGAAATACATTAGGAGCTCCTCATTCAGACCTTCGGCTGAGCAAGAAAATAATAAAGAAAAAAGAAAAACTGTTGCACAGACAGTTTTAAGGAGGCGAAACTTGGCCGCTGCGTCTCATTTGACTTTGTGTGCATGCAGTCAAACGAAGCAGCGACGAAAGCTCAGTGCTTCTGCTAAATGCTGCAGTGCACAGCAAACTAGGCTTGACAGGAGGTACAGATGAACAAGCTCCAGGTGTCGTCACAACACCAACATCGTGACCTCAAAGGGGAGGTGGAAACTCAGCCAATAACGTAGAGCCCGCTCAGCCAGCACACTGGTTCACACCAAGGTGACAGACCTGGTTGGAGGGCGGTGGACCTTGTGTTGCTTCTTCACCGTCAAATGCTGCTCGTCATGCCGAACACTGAGATACATTGGTGTCTTTATACGGCTCAGAATATGTCGCAAATTTATTGCTGTCAGTGGAGTCGGCATTTATTGTATAATTTATCACTTATCATGATACATTTCTTATTAAAATAATTTTGATTTATGTAGTTAATGATGCTTAAAACACCCTAAAACTGTCCATTTTGATGAGACTGTTCATTTTACTTTTTTTTCCCCCACTTTTGTTCAATGAGAGTATGCCAATAATTTTTAAAGTATGACTAAATGCAGTTATTGTGTTCAGTTTAGTGATACAAATCACACTTCTTTATGCGACTGGTTTCTTAAAGAATCATGTTACAAATTGGAATGTTTTTCAGGAGCAGTATTTGTGTTTGTGGGGTCATGATGGCAGTGCCATGCAGCCACAGATATGCAGTTAACTAAAAAAGAAGTAATTAATAGTTCTTATCACTTTTACTGTTATCACAATAGAATCATGATAAATGTATAAGTCCATATCATCCTCCCCTATGCTTTCATGCAACAGGCGTTTCATAAAGAAATGTCTAAAAAGCAATAAATGTTGGCTAATTATTTTAGTGCCACACATTCAGACTCTGCTCCTGTGATATATTTGGTGCAATTTCCTTACTGCAGCATGAAATATTCTAGAAAGTAAAGAAGATAAACTTCCACCTTATTTCTGTAAGTTTTCATCTAATAATGCTCATTTTTCAGCTCAATCCTCTGACCAGCCACCACCATTCAAGGTGGGCATGTTGTGTTCAGGGTGTTAATTTTCCGCTACACGCTGTGTTTTGCATGCAACACATAAAGGAAAAGTTTAGCTCTTCATGCCAGATCACCATCCTCCACATGTTTGCGGTGTCCCCAGAATGGCTTGTGGTAAACTCCGGAAAATTATTTCTGCTTCCTTTCAACAATCTTATTATTGTTCCATAAGGGGGCAGATTTATGGAGGGCACAGCTAATATTGGCCTTCTCAGGAGGCTCTCCCACCTGAGCTGTGGATCTTTGCAGCTCCTCCAGAGTTACCATGGAGCTCTTGGTTCCTTCTATGACTAATCTTCTGCTTACCCAACCTTACAGTTTAGCTAGACAGCCATATCTTACTTGGCTGGCAAGTGTGCCACACTATTTCCAGATAATGGATTAAACAGTATTTGGTGCAATGTTTAAAACTATAGAGTTCCAGTTTTATTATCCAAGTTTAATGCAAAGTTTAATGCAAAGTGCTCCTTGGTCATTGGGAGGATGTTTGTTCTCTAGCAAACCTCTGAGGTCTTCACAGAACAGCTCGGTCTCTACTGAGATTAAATTACTAACCGTTGGACTTTTGAAGATAATTGGCTGAATTGGGTTTTATTTGGGAGTAAAGGGGTAACACGGGACTGAAAACACATGCATACAACATTTAAAGGGGCAGTATTATGTAAAATTAACTTTTTGAGCTTTGCATCTTGTTAAAAAGTTATTCTGTCATCACAAACATACATGGAGTGTTTCATCCATATTTGAGAAGTTCTTTAATCTTTCACATTTTTCAGCTGTGAGAAATGTCTGGCCGGACCTAGCCTCACCTTTGAGACACAGCTCCTCCTCAGAGCTGCAGCTTCACTCTCCCGCATTAAGCTCCTTCAGACTAGCCAGCAGAAATGAGCAAATTCCTGGTGAAACTGTGCATCAACTGATCTCATTATATGAGCCACTTCTGACTAAAACGCTTGTAAAACCGTTGTCAGAGGGTTAATAGAGGAGCATTGTTGTGATGACTTCCTGAAGGCGGAGTTTCAGAAAAGCAGGAGCTTCTTAAAGAGACAGAGGCCTAATTCAAGGCATTAAATTACACAGTCAAATTTATTTTAAGTCGTATTTGACATATCCAGCATTTTTAACAAGTGAAGTTACTTGATTGTGCTAGCCTGGACGTTACATAATACTGCCCCTTTACGATTTTGCATTATAACAAATTTTGGCAACTATCCTTTTTGACTATGGATGGACAAATGCATGGACAGAAAATTTTATTTATCACAAGCCATAAATCGAACAAAATCCAAGGAAATAAATTCAAGTTTGTGGTTGTATCGTAACAAAATTGAGAATAAGTTCAAGTGGTATGAAAACATTTGTTGCAAGTCCACACTGGCATGTGTTGTGTTGGCTGTGGAGGGATGTGGTGGCTGAGGGGGAAGGCTGGACCAGAGTGAATTAAGTTGAGGAGGCGGTCATGTAACAGTTGGGTTCAGGCAGAGTTAAAGCCCCCTCGCTTGCTGTGCTGCAGCTGGTAACATTTACCTCAACTCCTACCCCATAAAATGCTGCGCATGTGTGCGTGTCTGAGTGTTTAAGCAAGGAGAGGAGCCTTAAAACATATAAACTCAGCCTAGATTTTTTTTTTTTTTACAATGGAAAACGAGTAAGAAAAACAGAACTCTTCTTGTTAGAAACACACCATCGCAAGGACGCCTTTAACAAGAGTCTATTACCTTACAGTAAAGAGGAAACGTGAAACCAGCCCCGACCTCCTGAATGGGGCTCACAGACACGTTGTGTTTTTCTTACTTTTAAACAGTTGTTCACACACAACTGCCTTTCAGCATCACGTCATCGGCCAATAAGAGTTAAAAAAAAAAATCCAACTGTGCTTCTGTTTGAAGGAAAGTCAGCATGCACACAACGCATACTGTCAGGGTATGATAATACAGTATTAACACAATCCATTACCATAATCTAATAGCTTCTATTTGATGCAGAAAAGTTCAACAGACTGCAGAAAAAATAAACCAAAAATTAGACTCCAAGATCTATGTTTTTCATCTATCCATTGTCTACACTCGCTAATACTTTAAACCGCGAGAATAAACTGATTTTAGATGCCTTATCAGTAACAAAAACAGAACCAACTCTATTACTTACTTACTGAAGTAAGAGGCATTAATTGTAGATTAGTTAAATTGCATCCCAATTTTAGCAACCCTACCCAATATTAACCAAAGAAGCACCAATCTGGAACAAGTCTATTTTTTTATATTATTGTCTTACAGCTCATAATCTTCTCAAAAACATCCAAAAAGAGACAAAGTGGTACTTAGCTGTCTATCAAACAAACTGCCTCTACTGCGTTTTAAAACTGCTCCTTTCAAAGTTAATCATAACGACACAGATGATTTCTGAATATTTACTCTACAAGCCCTGTGACATTGGTCACTCTGTGCAGGAGATTAGATCTCAAAAACAAATAATGGGTCAAATATTTGGCAGCAGAGGGAGTACTGCCATTGAATGGCATCTGGACGACAACATGCTGGGGTTTTTAAAGAGCTATCTGCTTTCCAAGACTTTAAATCCGTGATTTTTTTATTTTTATTTTCAGAGATTCAATTTCAATCACACACAGAAAAAAGCTACTTTTAAATTTCTTTTATCAAAACTACTTGATTACAAGCTGTAAATGCAATTGAATTAAACTGGTGCCAACTTTCCTCAGTTTTCACTACCACAAGAAACTATAATAATAGAAAATATTAAATATCAGTTCCAACTACTGGCTGGACAACAAGAATTGAAGACTTCCTTTAGCAGCTTAGCGACAAGCTAATGAAGACCAACAATGAAAATTAAAATGATTTTATCTTAATATAATTTCAAATGAAATCACAAATCTTCAGTAATAACAAAAGGCCATATTAGCTCTGGGATAAAATGAGCCGTCTCATTTTAGCTCTTTGTTTTGATATTCACCATCCTCTGCTCTGCACTGAATTGTGCCAACAACTTGTGGTTTGTATCCGTTCTTTATGGAGCCACTAAAGAGGTGACAATAGCAGGTCTAACAGTGTCAAAACCTTAATTGGGAAGTTTAATGTCGGATAAATTTATGTATATAGCAAGCAATTTTGTGTTTCTATTTTGTGTTTATTTATAAAAAAAATAGTTTGTGAATGTATGGGAATGCTAATAATTATGTTAGAAAACAGATTTCTGCTGCAAATATACTTCAGTCTGATGTTTTTTTGTTTATTGTGCTTTGATTTTATTATATGAAGCTTTTAATTTCTCTGTTGCTGAAAATGTGTTATTTAAATAAACTTGACTTCACACCATTTAAATTAAATATCTGGTTCCTAACTCTTCTTTGTGTCAGCAGGATGGTGATTTTTCAATTTCCTTTAAAGCTACAAGTCAGATGGATGAAAAAAGAAATAACTAGAGCAACTATTTTCAACTTAGCCTTCTTGTTGATCCTGTGCAGAGGTCCAAAGCTTTCTCACTTGTTTTTATTCCAGCAAATTGAGATAAAACTCCCACCACTTTTAGATTTTTCATAGAAAAAACAAAAACTAATTTATCTTTTATTTTCTGCTTTTCTACTGTGAAATATGTGAATGTGCACCAGACTTTGACAGCAGGCTACACTTATACGCTGAAACTTTAATCTCACAAGCTAAAAAATACATCCATTCACATATTTGAAACATTTCTTCATAAACAATTTACAAGATTGATATGTATATATTTTAAAAACGTCCAAAAGTGTTTGGGACTTTCAGCAACATGCTGTCTGCAGTAGATGACAGATCGATACCTGATCCATGATGGACTCTGGTAGCGAGTCCAATACTTTATTCCATCACTAAACATCTAAAAAATTATTTTACAGTAAAAATAAGAAAATATGAATGTTCTCTTCCCCTTCTTTTTGCTTTTACAGACAAATAACTGTCAGATGACTTTAGAGTTTTGTTTTAAATATCTGAAATACTGCCAAACTGGTGACCTTTCCTGTTTTATCTACAGTTTCCTCTCAAGTTTTTCTTCTCATTTTCTTCTTTCACACCATTATTTTTACTTTTGAGCAGCTATGAGGTAAAACATGAAACTGCTGCTGCGCAACTTAGTCAACAGGCTGTTGCTAGGTAACCAAAAAGCGAGCGAGTTGCTGCCACCAACCTGACCGACTGAGCAGCTGAAGTCTTTTCTTGGCCTACAACTCTCAGAATGCCGTGTGGCTCTGGATCGGAGTTCAGTGCAATTATTATTTATTTCATATTGATCATGTTGCAATATATATTGCTATTGATTTGTTGCCCAACCATTAGCTAGTCTAACAACATTTAGAGAAGAAGGTAAGAACTGCAGTTTTCATTTTGATTCAATACTAATAACTAAATTAACAAATAAATTGACCTGATTGCACCAGTTTTTCGTAGCCCAGCATCATACTCTGAAAGGATGAAAATACCAGTATTGCCAGTATAGGCATGTCATGTTAGCAGCTGTATTAATCTGAAAATACCACTCTCAAAGAGGTCGCTCTGTATTACGTGTAATAATTGTGTAAGATCTTTACAAAGAGACTGTAGAAAAGCTTTCAGGGTACGATGTGTGCAGCTGCCGCGCCAACAAACTCCCAGGAGATGCTCCTGCAGATTTGTCTGTGGAAGAGAGGAGAGGAGGTGGAAGAAGCCCCAGGTAGCCTCACAGCAATGCACCATGAGAAACAGGAAGAGACAGAGAAAAGCACTGCTGCTCACATCTTTTCCAGCCAGTGAATCCCTCCGTCTCCCACTGACCAGCTAAATATTGTATCAGCTGGAAGGAGAATCTACCGGTCTCATGACTGGCGGGGATTCTTTTGTTCGATTGTTATTGTTATTATTTGTTCCTACATGTAGGAACGTGCTGGTCTATGTCTGTGTGTCTGTAAATGTGTGTGTGTGTGTGTGTGTGCGTGTGTGTTAGAGTGTCAGAGGGCAGATGAAGGGACATTTGAGATTGTTCCACCGACCACGCCGTCACTGAAGTGCTTTTGATTGGTCACTTTGAAGTTACCCGTCTGTTTTCCTCCCTGCCTCTCTCTCAGTGCACATCCGATGTGTGGCGCGCTGCTGCTCGGTTCAGAGTTGGATGAACGACCTTGAGCAGTCGCACAGGGCTGTGTTGCCATGGCAACGAAGCCTCGCGCAGCCAGTAACAGCTGGATGCAACAGCACTCCCTGAATTTTAGCGGGTGCCACGATGTTAATAAAGCGACTCTCTCTGTCTCCTCCCCCCCCCTCCTTTTTTTTTTACTCCTCGGTCTTCATCACCGCCTTCATCTCTCAAATCTTTATAGACTCGCATGGAACTGCACTACAAGCTGCTTTTCTCTTTCTGCGACAATTTAGCTTGTTTTACATGAGCTAATTGAGTCTAATTGATGCGAGTTGGCCATGTGCAGTCCTGGCAACCCGCTGACTGTGAGGCGGAGGAGAAAAAAAAAATCCCTGACAAGTTGAGAGGACAAAGACGGAGGTAAAGAGAAAGAGCCAGAAATCAAGAGTGAGCCACAAGTTACAAAACAAAACGAAACAGAGAAAAGCGCATTGAGATGGGCACTTGACATTCCTCTCACAGAGGAAATAGCTCTCGGAAAGAAAAAAAAAAGGCGGCAGAGGACATGAGCTGCACTGAGGCATTCTTGGAGAAAGAAAGGAAATGGAAAGTGAGGATACACTGCACGATTCTGACAGCCCATCAGCTCAACCCACACATCTCCTTTTGCCTCCTCTCACCCCCCAACTTTCCTTAATACTTAGTTAATCTTTTCTGCCTCCTCCCCCTTAAACTTCATTCAATACTTAATCTGACAAAATAAATGGTATCAACTAAATTTAGCACGTTTTTCTTCCTGGAATGAACAAAAAGATCAACCAGATTGGATATTTCATCTGAGGTTTTGGTTGTTTGTCCTCATCATCTGAATCAGGATCTGTTTCTTTCAGGTTTTGATGCTGATTTGTTATTAACCATTTTACAATCTAAAAGACCTGTCTCTACGTGATTTTGAAAGTTATTTTAAACTCAATTAGTTTAGCCTTCAACAGAAAAACATCCCAAGATGAAAGATTAGGCTTGAAGCTTTCTGCAAGATAAATTATAATCAATGCAAGAATATACAAAACGATGATTGCTATTTTTGTAATGCTGGTCATGCTAATTGCTAATATGATGGTAAAGCTAATTTAATCAATTAAATGGTGCAGCACATTTCAGCAACAAGGCAGTTCAAAAAGTTTCACATCATAAAAATACAAATTCATAGTAGACCATTTTAACTCTGTAATAACGGTTTTAGGGTGGATTCACACCAGCCCTGCTTGGTCCACTTTAATCAAACTATAGCTTGTTCACCTGTAAAGTCCAGTTTTATAGGGGAGGTGAGAACGGACAATTAAACTCTGATGTGGACCGAACTCTGGTTCTCTTATAAACCTGGAGTTTGGCTCAGTTGGAGTGAACTTTGCATATGTATCTGAATTCCAAGTGGACTGAAGATCGCTCCAAAAGCAGGAAGTGGACTACGGCACATGGCATTCTGGGTAAAAGTAACTAAAGCAAATGTGCGTGTCTAGCAGTAGAGGGAGAAATGGCTCATCGTCTGAGTCATTTGTTATAGAACAAAAAAAAATAAGAAAAAAGACAGATGGAAAAAAACATTAGCATTGGCTATCCTAAAAAATAAAAAAATAAAAACAATGAGATGCTTTTGTTGTTTGCTGTTTAGAATCTGCTAAAAACATTTATTCATTTATTCATTTATTAATTTGAAAAATACTGTACTTTATTTTTAACCCTGACTATAGGATTCATTGATCTAATGCAACTTGGCAAGGAAAAATATTGCATTTCATTGCTAAAAAATGTCTGCCAGCTAAAAACAACCAAAAAATATCTTCAACATTGAACATATTGGTACAATTTTTTATTTTTATGGTTCATCAACTCAAGCATTCTCAAGTTGTTTGCCTCTGATTGTCCACCTTGTGTCTTAATCCAGCCCAGTTCCCATGAAGGCTGCTCTCATTCACATATTTTTGGTTTCTACTCTCAAAGAGTGAAAGAAATCTGAGAAAGCTCATTGCCAGCAAAAGTCACCAATTATCTGTGTATTTGGAAAACAAGTTATTGAGAGGATCCAGCTGCAAAATCTGACCATAGACACAAGGAAAACACAGGTGAGAGAGAGGTGCTGCCAAATGGAGCATTAGTTACAATGCATCTGTGCACTTAGTTTTCCAAGTGTCTCTGCAGCCCACCAGGAAGGTTTTAAAGATCGAGTGGATAATTACAATCAACATGTTGGCAAACCCTGCGTTGGAAGCCCAATATCACCTTCATATCAGCCACTGTGTTTCTACAGTACACCCGCAGGGACAAGCCAAGCAGGAGTTCATGGAGAGGGCATATCCCGTATTTACATATGCTTTTTATATTTCCTATTTGGGAGAGGGAAGGGTAAGCCACTAGTAATTCACAGGCTTCACGTTTAACGTGCAGGAATTCACCAAAACCTGAGTCACGTTTATGGTTTCATCATTTCGTCTCACACAAGCTGACCTCTTTCTTTTATAACCAAATAAGACAAAGAATTTATAATCTTCTTTAAAACATTGCATGTTTCATTACTTCGAGATCATAACAGTTTAGACATTTTAGGACGTTGTATGAAAACTCTTTTCTTTTCCGCACATACAACTGAACAAAATAAATATGCTGCCGATTGTGTACTACTATGCACATAAATTTAAATATTTAACACCCTCTTGTGCCTTTATGTCTTTGGAAAACATCCTACAAACCTAATGATATCTCATATGAAACTGCATAATTAAAAAAGAACCGTCTTTTATGCAGTAGCATAATCTGACACTGGAAAATGTGGTGTAATTCACTTACAGTCTCATTAATATACCACTTTGGAAAAATTAATATACATATACCTTACTTGACTTGCATGTTCTCTTGTCTTTCCCATTTTGAGAAGGGGCCAAGTAAAATGGTTGAATGCGACACATTGGATTGAATGCGACACATTGGAGAAGCTAGGATCATGAACCACTTATAATTTTCATTTTGTTCATGTATTTGCATTGACTTATGCTTTTCAGAGTTCTTTTTTGCATCATCGTAGATCACAGATAAAAGAAAAATATCAGCCTTGCTGAGAAACGGTGCTTGCGTGAGAACATCACTTCCTGTGTTGTCTTGACTCAAACAGGGCAACAACTTCTCGTTCAGCAGCTGGAGCGCCGACTCAAACTCACACAGGGCTGCAGTGTGACTTAAACCACTCGTAATATAATCAGCAGGATTATGCATGTAACAGGGACAGGAATTACAAAGTATTATTGTATAAATATTTAGAAAGCTCCAGCTATGGAGGAAAAATCTATCGTATCATATAAAATAAACAAGCAATTTAAATATTTAGCATTTCAAGAGACGCTTCCGTCTCTTCTGGTTGATAAATTAAAAACAATTCAGGCGAGGACAAACTAAAGCAATTTTATAGGCAAGAGATGCTTATAAGAAGTGAGCAAGAAAATCTTTTAAAAAAGAGCTGATTTGGGTGATAAATACAAACTCAACTGACACATTAAACTGCCTGCCAACCTTCAGGAGAGTAGCAGGAAAATGTGTCACTTCACGTTTTAGCTTGAAGCTCCGGAAAGAAGCCTTAAACTTTATCAAACATTGAGCTGAATAACAAAAACATCAGATTATAACTGGAGGTTAAACTCCAGGTCATTGCCTTGTTACAAAAACTTGTTACAAAATTTTTGATTCCTTCATATTTTTTGCTTACATATTTTCCTACATCCTGTTTTTCCCTCCCAAACTCTCTCAGAGAAAAGCCACCACATGTTGCAGCCACAGCTGTGCGCAGCTGTAATGGGGTTTTAAAATAATGCTCCTCAGTAATTTCTTGGAATAAGGATAATCTCAGTCTGAAGTGATTATAAGTCGTTTCCTCCTCTGCTGTGAGAGTCATTCAGGCTCCAAGTTTTCTGCCTTTTAGTGAGCACATTCATAGAACAACAGCATAGAGCTCAAGTACTCTGGGACTTTTCTTTTTATTCAGGAAACTAAATTCATCTGGTGCGCTTTTGTTTCGGTTTTTGAAAAATACAAAAGTGGATTTAAATGTTGGAAAAACACGACCCATCAGACATGCTTATATTTGAAAAAATAAATAAACATGAATGACTGTGTTACTCTTTCTATAACATATTTGCAGCACAAAGTATTTCCATTATTCACTATCCAGCTCCCATATTTTTAATATGAAGTTCAGTTTATCACACATCTAGTTCAGTTTCACCTTAATTTGCACACCTCAAGTCCCAGACCCTGAGTCCAAGTCAAGCCCCAAATTTTCTTGTTTTTTGGACTTAATGGTGACTCGGTTCCTCATCTATTGCTGTTAGGAATAAGCCAGTAATTAGGGCTGAAACAATTAATTGTGATGAATCTATTCTGGAAATAATCGCCAACTAATCTAGGAATTGATTAATTGCTAACTTGAGTATATAGACTCAAAAAAGGACAACATACTCGGAGCAAAAAACTGTAGAAAAAAATAAGCATTTTGCACATAAAACATAAAAACTTTTTCTGTAAATATTTTGTACCCAGAACACATCAAGTGGCACAGATTTACCTTCACCTGATTCAAATTCTGTAAAAGAGAAATAATCTCCTATCAAGCCTCTTTTGCTATCTAATTATTAATTAATCTAACAATGAATCAACAGATCAGCCCTGTACTGTAATGATGTCGAGCAGAAAGAGCTGAGATTTTCACATGTTGATGTTAGAAGCATTTTTTAGCTGCAATGCATCTTTTGCTACAAATGATCAAGCACTCACTAAAGGAATGCTTTAATTGCATTTTAGGCAGTATAATGTTTATTTTTTTATTTTAAAAAAAAATTATTTGTGTATTTGCATCTCTTAATTATTTCCAACATTGCATGAAAAAGGTTTGTGGAAATCTGCCTTTTTTTTATCCGATTAATCAACAGATTAAACGATTACTAAAATAATTGTTAGTTGCACTTGCAGCCCTAACTGTAATACTTCCTGTAACATCAAGTTGCACAATAAAATGAGTTAATTTAATGCAACTTAAAAATATATATAGAATCGAATCAGGTGTGTTTGGAGTAGAGATGCGTGAAATCTTGGAAACCTGCTGAAGATTATTTCTCTGTTTAACATTTCCTGACATGGAGAGAGAGGTCTCTATAACAACGGCACAACAGAACCGCTCACTGTGCTGCATTCAAGGAGATCCGGGGGACAGAGAGAGGAGAAGTCTGCACAGCAAAGAATGCAAACCATCAGAAACTTCCTGATTCCACAAGAGAGACGACAAAGGTTTGAGAAACAAGATCGACCAGGACGGGCACAAAGGACAAAAATGCCAGGCAGATATCCAGCAGGACACCCTGCCTGATCCGCCTCCTCCCAGCATTTTAAACGTCCTCCCTCTTGCGCGTACGGATACACACACCCAGACCAACCCTGCTGGTGCATGAGGTCCTATCTCCAGAAACCTCCTCCCCCCTGGAGCCTGACCCAGACACCAGCATCCCCAGTTCAGCTCTGTCCCTCTCTCCCCCACCCCGATTCACCAAACATAATGCATCACCGTCACCCTCCTCCACATCATCAATACCACCATCCTTCCATCCACTTAGGAAAACCCCTCACAAGGTTTCCACAACCCAGCCTCAAGGCTTTGCGACCGGGCTGTAGGCGAGTGTGCAGAGCAGCAAAACTGACGGTAAGTCGGCGAAGAGCACGATGCTGTGGCTTCGACTAGTATTGTTGATGATTAATGTATCGTTTTAAAATCAAAGGAGCAACACTAAACTTACCCAGAAGGAGGGTGGCAAAATATGTGAAAGTTAAATTTAACCTAATGTCATTGAGACTGATAAAAACAGGCTGGAGTGATTTGCAAACCAGGCAGAGAGGACTGCAGGCAGGGACTACTGTCATCATTTTTCTAAATGAATCACTGTGTATAAAATTATCTCCACCGCAGTTTCACCGAGACCACACTAATCTCTTCAAATGCCTTAAATCTAGGTTCATAGTCACAAACAGAAGAAGTCAATGTCTGGATTACAGTCTTGGATCTTCTAACTAGACACAGGCAGGTTGCAGATATGAAGGTAAACCCAAGTTTGGCATTTTTACACTCATGTTAGGTCAACTTTTAATCACCTCTTCTTTTGGACAGGTGTGGAAGCCCATCAGAAATCTGATGCAGACAAATCAAGCAAACTCTTTTTTCTCTGTACTGATGCATTAATCTCATATATAAAGAGTAATGATTATAGATTTCTGTCTCATATGAGGCAAAACATTTTAACATCCAACAACCAGGGTGGATCTTGAACAAAATATATTACAATTTTTAAATAACTGTTTATTATCATAATTATTATAATCTCTTCTGGTAAAAGGAAATGGATATCCATGATGATAGCGGTCAAACCGAGTCGCCCAAATTCTCCTGGTGTGACAGAAAACTGAGTTTCAAAGCCAAAAAAAGTTATGCTCATGCTTTAAGAAAATAATAGACTGAAATGAGAGTTATCCCACTCCGTGGAGCATACAATAGAAATGCCCTTTCCCACATGTTGCTGCACACTGCCCGTCAGCTGGATGAAACAGGATTCTTACAGATTTTCTTGCTTACAACAAAGAAAAACTTGGCAAGAGTATTTGTAAAGTTTTCTGGTTGCTAAAAATATGGACAGACGTGGAGTGCAAAGTAAAGCAGAATGCCTGAATTTATCAGGTGTTTGTTTTGCTTATAAGTAGATTTTAAAATACATAGATATTATACAATGTTGTAAATAATAGTACACTTTATGTTATTTTTGCAGCATTAATTTTGCAAGGTAATTAACTGGCACTAATTTTGACCGCTAGCAGAAAGAATAATCAAGAAACTTTTGTCAAATTTAAAATGTTTGTTTTGTCCTAACTTTTCCCAGATTTACTTATAAGTTGAAGGAGACACATTACCACAAACATTCAGATTTTAAAATACTTAATTTTGAACCTACATAAATCATCATAGCAAGAAATTAAATAAAGTCCTTATTCATTTTGAACAAGGAAGATGTCAGAGGTAAAACAAAATAAAGTTTCATGTCCAGTTTGAATAGGAAGAAGCAAAAGTTTATTAAATCCTACAATCAATTGTCTTGGCCAAATATGTCAAGACATTTTTGGACAACTGAAAGTTCATTTAAAGCGTTTTTTAACTGAATTGTTTTCTTTCACGTGTATTTAGTGAGGGTAAATGACAAAAAAATTATCTAATAAATTTGTTTCACATTTTGAGTCAGATATTACAGAAAAGGAGGGATGACTTTTTTTTTATTAATATTGCACAAGTCATTTAATTGTACTGCGGGGCTTTGCATGACAAGGTGAAAAATCACAGGTGTGCAGACTTGCGAGGATGCAAGAAACAGATGCATGAGTTCAAACAAAGAAAGCAGAGATGGGCTCGAATGAAGTGACAAATGGGGAAAGCATTCACAGTACTGAAAATTTGGACGCAGCTCCAAATTATTTCTTCCGATAGTAAAATCTTAAACAGACTTATACTTATTCCACTTATTCCCGGATTTCACTGCAATTACCTCAAGCTCTTATCTCTCACCTGCAGTCCACACATCAGCCTCGCATCCATTCAACCTGTGTTTGCACACACACTGAAAAGAAGACTGCTATTATCCCCTGAAAACCTGTGCAGTAGTAAAGATCTGGTGTCACGCTCAAGGACACGGTGGCTTTTTTTTTTTTTTTTTTTTTTGCATGTGTGCGCAACACAGACAAACACACAACAACACATGCCTGGCTGTGTCAGGGATCAAACCTTGAACCTTACGAGGCGCAGGGCAGCGGGAGCGCACAGGGCCGCGCTGCTGCCCCCTGCAGACCCGCACGGGCACATTTTATGACAGCGAACAGAAACTGCCAAATCCTTCTTTCTTCCGCTACACACACACCAACACACACACACATGCGCGCGCGCGCGCACACACACACACCAGCACACATTTAAAGACAATGCATCGGTTATTCAGTGCACAGTTACGACACATCGCAGAGCCACTGCACTTTTTCTCTCCGCTCTTATAACACACAGTCCGAGCGAGAGCAGTCAGCATCGTCTGCGTCCATGCACGGGAATAAAGCTGTAAAAACAGCAGGGTAATCTTTGGGCAAACATGGTGCATACAAGTAAAAATTAACAGCGTTTCAATTCCTTTAAGTTACGACAGAGGGAGGTTCAGGTGTGACTGTCCAGTCTTTGAGACCAAACGATTAGAATATAACCATGCGCTGTGTTGAACTGTGCAGAAACCATGTTTAAAAAAGTGTGAGTTGTTCCTCCTAAAAAGAAAAAAAAAACTTCCCCGTGTTCCCTGAGCTCTATGTTGGAAACACAACTGTGATCCAGCAGCAGCTTGCGCGTAAACGGAGCCGCTTGATCCGCCAAGTTAAGTTGATTAAAAGCTGCACATCGACTCGTTTTGCAGCCCCAACTGTCGCACAGACGTGACAACAACCGTGCACCCCAGAGCAGAGATCAGCGGGGTGATTTCCCTGCTGTCATGCACTAAGAGACCGTGCACCGTGCCCTCCGCAACGCACTGATGCCCGGCCAGTTGTCAGTGCGTGTGCGTGTGTGTGCACCGCCACTGGAGACCCGTCTCAGTCCATTTCCGACTTGCGTCGACATGCAAACCACAAACAAAGTCCGGCTTAATTAGCTGAATGTCTTCCAGCACGCAGCGCGGTCTTACCTGGAGAAAAGCGTTATCTCCCTCCCGGATCGATAATTTCTTCTTTACACCATTAACTCTCCGCCATCTTCGGCACTGTTTGTTTAAATGGGAAACACTCCCGGAGCCCTTAGCCAGGTCTGTAAGTTGAGGAGGCGCGGTGGCTTCTGGGGAAGCGAGTTCGGAAATGAGGAGCAGAGAGTTTGCTGCTGCCTGGTTCAACACGGAAACGGACTACAGACGAGACTCCACCAGACCGGAGGAGGAGGCGGAGGAGGTGACAGAAAAGGCACCGTCTGTCTGGCAGCCTACAGACGAATGTCAGCCACTGAAGAGATAACGATGCCTCGGTGTCTTATCTGTTCACCAAAAAACATATACCGAGTCTACAAATCAGCTCTCTCAAGTTTTTCTTCATTAAATTAAATTAAATCAAGTTCAATTGCATTTCTGTTGTTTGGATATATAAAGGCTGAATACAAATTACCAGAGCCAGCTCAGGTTTGTTTGAGGCGCTGAGCAGAAATTAATTTCCTCACCCATTTACAGTCTCAGCAAAAAGTTTCCCTCGTATATCTTCTTTTTTTCCCGTTACTCATCAAACACCAGCCGGATATCTGGGAAAACAAATACATTTTTCATGCGTTTCTACATTTCACCAAAACTCTGTTTAACATCACTAAAAACGATTATTTATAAAAACACAGACCAAAGTGGAGATTTGAGGAAACGACGTCTTTGTGTTTGCGTCTGTACATTCGAAAGCGGAGATTTGTGGTCTGGCACATTACAGTCTGCAACAAATAATTCACCAATATATCCATAAAATTGCTTTGACATGATTCCCAGTCGATGTTATCTTGTGTCTTATTAACTTTATACTCTAATATGGTACTTACAAGTAGTTTATCTACAGTAGGACCTAGCTTTCGACCCATTCAAATGAACTTCCTGGCGCCATGTTTAATTCTTAATAACGAGTCCTGTTTGTTTTGAAGCAATCTGATTGGCTGACGGTGGTTTTAGTTTTGCGCTACACTGCCCCCTATGAGTTTGGCATGTTTAATACAATGTGTGGGATGAAAACTTTTCTGAAACCAATTCTGGGAATACAATGTTATTATTATTATTATTATTATTATTTTAATGTAGCAAAGATAATTTTTATAAAGACCCAGCTATGTGTGTACAATGCCTTTCAGATGAGTTTTGGACTTTTTCTTTGGGATCATCAAGCAAATTAACCTTTCAAGCCTGGACTTTGGTCTAGCCAGATATCTGGGAAAACTAATAAATTTTTCTGTGGAACATTAGCATGGGTGGGAAAGGTCTTGGGCAAAAACCACTTGATAACGTTTGGATTGTTGCCCAGACTTTTTCATTTTGGACACTGACCTTAATTAAGGCAAGTGAAGCCTTTCGTAATCTAGATGCTTTATGTTCTTTTTGTCATGATTTCCCTGTTTCCTGCCATTATTCTTGCTGCTCCTCCATATATTTTCCTTACCTGCTGATTTGCTCTTTGCTCTCATCTGTAGCTCTGCTCCTTCTGCACTTGTTGGCATTGCTGATGGCTGTCACCTGTGCTGCTGTCTACATAAACTTTTACTTTGTACTCCCTTAGGGTGAGTTTTTCTCTTGTCAATCACTGGTCAAGTATCCTGATTTTATACTTTACCTATTTTTTGTCTTCTAACCGTCACCGCTGACTGCTGTCTGCCTTTCCTGATCATATCTCTGCATTTTTATGGGATTCATTAAAATAAAACAGGTCTCATCTCCCTTTTCTGTTGCTGGCCTGGACTATTTACCAGACCAATAAACTCAAAGTGATCTTTAACTTCACCACGATGAAACCAGATCATCCCTGCTCATCAAGGCTTCACCACTTCCAGTTGCCAGTACATGGAGTTCCAGTTTCTGTCCAGTCCTTTGGGTGAAACAATCCCCAGTAAGTGGGCACTCTCCTTTATCTTGCTGCCTTTACTTTAAATATTCCAGCATGTCAACATTCAAGTCTCCAAGAAAGAAAGCCAAAGATTTCTGGCAGAGATGCTGCCCTGTTCCTGCTTGGACATTTTCACATTTCTTGTCAATAAAAACTGTTTTACATTCATGAGGTTGTGGTTTCTGTTTCAGGTCCACAACATCATACTTAAACACTTATTTAAATTTCAAAAAACAAATTAGACAAGGATGTTGACATCAAATGGGGAATCATAACTCCTTTTGCTCTTTCTAAAGAACACCCTCGCCTAAAACCCACCTTGATGTTTACCTCTCTGCACTGTAAATATCCGGTTATATGAGCCACATGCTTGTATTCGTTACATATGCCTCCAGTTGCTCATTGTTGCAGACAAATACTAAATGTCACTTCACATCCTGTATCCTTTACTGAACTGGTCCTGTTTCCCCGGAGGGGCTGCGACTTCTTCAGGCCATGCGTCTCTCACGGATGAGACCCATATGTGGGCTCCATATGCAAGCTGGCAGGGTCGACGACGAGCAACGGCGTCGATGCTTGGTGGCCTATGAACTGGGATGGAGAGCTCCGAAATCCGTCGCCATGGTGACACCAGACAGACAACAGCACAGATACAAGGACAGATAAAAAAAAAGGAAGTGACAGAGACAGAAAGGGATCCTGCTGTGTCAATAACACTGAGACTGAGCAAGAGGAGGATGCAGAGAGAGAGAAGTGAGACAAGATGATGGGATTGTGGAGTACAGTTAGGAGAAGTCTTGAAAGATGCAGGAACATGAACACAGATTAAAAGAAATCGTGTCTGTTGCCTGAAAGAGGAAAATATAAATGTGCTAAAGACGTACATGTAGGTGAAGAAATTAAAAAAGCTTGAAGTGTGGCAAGGAGAAAGAAGAAGGATACATTTGAAAGAGTAAAGTATGAATCTCGCGGTGCATCAGACGGTATAAAACACGGATAAGGAAAATTAATGTTAAAATATTTTGGACAGTGTTAAAAAAGAATAACGACATAAGATATTAGGCTACAATATACGAAGAGATATGAGAAGATGTGAAGAATAGAAGCAGAGATTTTATTCATTACTGGAAAAAAATGTGACTTTTTTCTCAGGATTTTGACTTTAATCTTCTGAGGTCAAAAATCAAAATTTTGAGAAAAAAGTCAAAAATTTTATGATGCTGCATTAATTAGTGTCATTATAGATAGAAAATAAGGAAGAGGAAATTTCTATAAAAGAAAACTAAAAAGTATTTGACTTTGGAAATTTTGTAAGTTGTGGAAATTTCCATGTTTTTTAGAAAATGTCTGAGTTTTCTTGGCACAAATTCACTCCTCTTTTTCTTCTGTCTAGAGTGACCCTAATACATTTATGAGGAAAAAGTCTGAATTTCTGTTTGTTTTTTCAGTGGTGCTATTCCTCCTCTATACAAATCTCATGTAAAAATGCTGTTTTGTTATTTTCTGAATTTCTTTTAAATTCCCAAAGCGAGTTGCACCAAATACATCCAGGTGGCAAACATCATATTAAATCCATTTGCACATTTTTTTGCCATTGGGTTGCAGTTCTCCTCTGTTCAGCCACCGTACACTCAGTGAAGTTATCAAGGAGATGGAGAAGCATTGTTTTATTTTTTAATTATTCCTTCAATTAATTGAGGATTCTGGCTCCTGCCCCGTGGAGGCAGTTTTATAAACATTTAGAACAACATCTGACCGGAGGAGTTACACTCAGAAAAGTTATTCAAGCTGAGCTCTGGGTCCGGTTTGGGGTCACCTCCCAGCGGGACGGGTTCAGAAAAAAATCCTGCCAAGGGTCAGTGGCATTGTAATCAAACTCTGAACCACCTCGACTGACCCTGTGAATGCAGAGAAGCAGTAGCTCTTATCTCTGAGTCTAAGCAGCGCCGCACTAGAGGAAGAAGTATTTCACCTGCTTGTATCAGATTTGTTTTTGTTTCTGTCTCAATAAATACGTCTGAACCGTAGGTGAGGTTAGAAAAATAGGTGAGCTGCTAATCTGAGATGTTCACTGTTAGGTTGAGCTCTTTCTTCACCCCCACAGGTTTGCATTACTGCTGATCTGTCAATTATTCAATTACACCATTGCATAATTAATTAGCCAATCTTTCTATTTATTATGATGAAGTAAATTATTTGCCATCCTGCTGAACAATTTCTATCACACAACAAAGAAGAAAATGAAGTTCCTTCATCTAGAGCAGTGACTTATACAAAATCTGATCTCTTTATGTTTGATAACTATGCATTTTATTTTTTATTTCTTTACTTTTTTTGTTTCTTTTGGGTTTTATTTCACGGCGAAAAAATTTTAACAGGAACATTTTGGCAAAGATGTTTAAAAATACAAAACACCATGATGGTCTAATTCCTTCAAATGGACATTTAGCGCTCTTTGATCTAACTTTAAACTCCTGATTGCAACATTAAAATAAGGTTCTTGTGGGACATTTCTCAAATCTGTTCTTTTAGCTAATTTCACTAATAAATATTTACTGAACGGCTGAGTATTTTCAACAATAGTATCTGCTAATATTACTTGTTGGTTGATTTTCTCTTGAATTTTTCTGTCACCTCAAAAACAATGGATTTTGACAATGCTGCTATATTTAGGTGAAATATAAATATAAATAAACCCCAAAGCCCACATGCAAACTGACTAATTACATTTTCATTCCACATGCTCATTTGAGTTGAGTTTTCCCATAAAAAAAATTACATTTAGTTTTGTTACAAGGTAGATGACAGATTTACAGCCACGTGAAACATTTTGGACAATCTGTGTTTTCTAAGATATTTGGACAAATTAGCATTTAATATCTACTTTTTAACTGGACTGAAAAATAAATAACAAAAAAACGGAAGAAAATATATCAGAAATGAACAATAAAACAGAATCTAATTTCTGGAGAGGAATAAATTAGAACACCCCAAAGCACACTGAAAAAACACGATAACTTAATAAGTATTTTTGGTCGAGGTTCTATTACAAATATTTTAGTGCACTTCAAATTTGACAAAACTAACCTATAAGGAACATTTCAAGATATAAGAATTACTTGATATTAATTTAAAAAAAAAACTGATTAGTTTTTCACAGATTATTTCACAGATTTGAAGAAAAATCAATTTTGTAAGTTTATTTATAGGCCTCCCCACAGAAATATTTCTGATCTTCTTTTCCTTATTTTGACTCCTAGTGGGGCATTTTCAAGCTGCGTTAAATTAAGTTTACATTAATCAATCATGATCTATCAAAAATTAGTCTGAAGGATTATTTCTGACACATTCCTTGGAACTTCCACATGAAAAGAAGCAACATTAGTTTTCAGGATTATTTCACGGGGGCGGGGGGAGATGAACATTTCAGAGGCGTCTAAAGCTAATCATTAATAGAACCTAAGTTTCTTATCAGCGCTTCATTTTTCTATCTTTTTTTCTTTTCTGTCAACCTTACGTTTCAGATCTTTGAACAAATTTTTGTTTTAACTTGAGTAAATACAAAATGCAGTTTTCAAATGATCATTTAAATAATAAAGGGAAAAAGATAATTCATAAAGGACATTTGAAGGGAAAGCAGTTTTGCAGTTGAAAGGTCAAATCTGATGTTTTTTGTGTGCACTAGAGTTGTTAGGTCATCTGAGCAGTTAGATTTATCCTCATACATTTTCAGCCTCCAACTGACTGTAAAAAGTGCATCATTTACTGATGCTTTTAAAAACAGCTCAAAGTAAATGTTTTTCTTTGTATATTTTTAATCATTCATATTTGAGCCATTCTGCAGTTTTCTTTATTCTAATGTTTCCATTTGCTTATTTTGGATGGTTAATAGCACTATGGTCAGCTATTTCATCTTGAATTTGAAAGTAAAGTTGATTTGATCCAATTTGTTTTCATTTCTTTGGCTGTGTTTTGTTTGGTGGAAAATATTTTATTATGGAGACGTTTTTTTTTTTTTTTTTTCCGTGAGAATCTAGAGGACTGCAGAGAAAGCTGCGGGAAGGTGAGAGGAACGAGGAAGCTGTTTAAAATTCGAAACAGGTAGTGACGAGCCTTCAGGAAGGAGGTGGAACATCTCCCAACATGCACAGATACACACACACACACACACACACACACACACACACACACACATGCATTCACGCTTGGATGTGTGCAGAAACATATGCAGAGCGCACCGGCAGATTTGTATGTGGAGTTAATTTGAGTGGTCAGCTGTGTGACTAAATATAGGCCTAATTATTCTCATAATGAGACAGGACATAGAGCAGGTTGGCTTTGTGCTGCTAATAAGATAAAACACAACATTTCAAAACATCAGCTTGGCCTGTAGAAAACTGTCTCCAGCCCAAGGTGTTTCTCAAGTGGCCCTCAGGTGAAAACATAACAAGCCCAAGCCTCAGATGACATTCCTGAACAGAACTTCATGCTGGGTTGTTTTTTGTTTTTATTTCTTATTTTTCTCAAATTTCATGACAAATCAGTGGTGTTTTTTTTTTTTTTTTTTAAGTAAGCTGTTTGTTATTACAATTTATTTTTAATGGTAACATGGATGAAAATATACACAGAATGAATGTAGGAGAGATAGGAAAATAATAATTGCAATATCTCAACTAATGACTAAGGTGATGTGCTCGGCTCCCATTTTAACCCATTCAAACTTAATTTCTTTTCAGCTGACCAGCCAGCTGAGTTTTACTCCAGCATGAAAATAAAGGGAAAAGAATAATAATTTTTTATAAGCAGTTCAATGCAGTCTGAGATGTTATGCTCTAAAAAAACACATAAAAATGTAAAAATTATTGTGAAATTAGAAATAAGCTTTAAAACGCTTATAGATGGTAACACCATCACTAATATATCCCAACTCCTGATGTCCTTTAGAATGGACATTCAAAAATACTTTTGAATATTTTTCAAATTAACTTCAAATTACACTGAGAGTAATTTTATTAGGCTACCATGAATTTAAACAGATATTTTAATTTCATGGTAGCCTAATAAATACAAAATAAAATAACAAACTAGTCGTTTACATTTTTACTCAACACAAGGAGAATTTAAGCCAGGAAGGGAAGCAAAGGATCAAGCTTTGAATCTATCAGTCTAAGTCCAGTGTGAGGTTTAGATAAAGGACGACGTCCTCGTAGTTGGATGTGCGATTAATTGGTCAATAAGAAACCGATCAATAGTGAGCATCGTTCAAATGCAAAATTCCTAATTTTTTATTGGCTTAAACCCAGAAATCATCAATTAATGAATCAAATTTATTTGTACAGCACAATTTAAAAGCATCACAAAAACGCACACACAAAACAATACAACGTTGTACAACACACAGTCAACAACTGACAAGCGTCATCATTGCACATCAAAATAATGATTAATGTTTCACTGATTATGTTTCATAAACAACTCTAAACAGGTGTGTTTTTAATCGAGATTTAAAGGCACGCAGAGATTTAAAGGCATGTCCCTCCCAGTGAAGTCTGGAGGGGTTCAAATTACAGACAAACTTCATTTCTGTTTGTCCCTCAGCATCCTGCAATGCAAAATCAATACAACATGATTGAGCAGTTAAAGCAAAAATAGGTGCAGTTGTTAAATTGTTGGCCTGAAAGCCTGAGGGGACCGTAAAGTTGATCTTTGTGAAGAAAAAAAAAAAAAACAGAACAGAAATGCAATGACTGAGGAAGGAAGATGGCGTCTGGGACTGTGTGTTTACCATCACAATGCACAAACTGGGTGCCAGGAGAGTTTAGGCAACAAAGAGATTGATGAGACTGTAAATTCATGTGACCCGGTGCTGTCAGCTGTCCCATTTACTGACTGAACCGTGCTGTTGTACATGTGTGTGCGCTTGTTAAGTGCTCACCTTCCAGATCCACAGCCTGTTGTTGCGCCACTTCATGCTGGTATAGAAAGAGCATAGTTAGCTCACCATAGTTAGCTTCATATAATCATGGAGTTTTAGTTCATATTTCTATATTATGTTCAAAATAATAGCAGTTCAGCACCACTTACCAGATTGTGCTTTAGTGGATATTATATTTCTTCATGACAAACATATTAGTTATGCATGTAGTAGAAAATAGAAAACCACCAGAGTTGGGACATACATGCTGCTGATGTTTTGTAAGTTAATCATGAATTCATTAAAAAAATAACCCCAAACACCAGAAAGACAGGAGTATCTTTGTTCCTCCAATATTAGCTTTGTGTGCTATTCAGCAACAATTTAAAACAGGTTGTGACCAGCTGCATGAGAACAGCCTGAGCTGATCTGGCTTTATAAGATTTATTGTTAAACCAGATTGAAAAGGCCAATGAAAACCTCTTGGTGATCTGATTAACAAAACAGGATGGTGCATTTGCATAATCTGATCTGTTTTTATCTGCTGGCATTCAATATATATTCATTCTGTGCCTGTTTTGGGGCACGATTGCCTTTTAAAGATGCTATTCAATAAAAATTCAAATGTTATGAGATGGCCAAGTATTGAGTTAAGATCCAAATGCTGTATGAAAATGGTTTGAACAAGTGGAAATTGACCTCTGTTTGAGCTATTTTACACAGAAAAATGGGGAAAATTTCAGCCTCCAGAGGTTCACAAATAAATTTAAAGACTGCATTTTTTTTTCTTCTGCTTCACAATTATTCAGCACATCATGTATAGAATATTTACAAAACTCATAGAACTGTGGCAGTGCTAATGTTTTTTTTCCCCATCACATAAATCCAGCTCTGAAAGCAGATTAACATTTAAATTAGCATTTTTAATGAGTCACTTCCAGTTATTTTGCAATAAATGAATTTTTGTACAAAAGCAGTGCTGTTTAAATTTACAATATTTAACTATTTTTTGTCTATTATTCTCCGCTCTATTGTTCTCCTTTATATCCCTTGACATTTTTTACTTTTTCACATTTTTAGTCAAATTGAAATGACAGGTTTATTGCCTTTTATTAGCATTTTATTTGATAGAACAACACTAAGTAGGGTAAGCACTATAAAGTAACAGGAAATTGCTGGTTTTCAACATGTTTATTTTACAAATTAAAAATCTGAAAAATGTGGTGTAAATTTGAAATTAGTCCCCCTCTTAACTTGAATTTACTTTCCAAAGTGAAGAACATCCTTCAAAAGTCACAATTTTTAATCTTTTAACAATTATGTTAACAAATATTTTTGGAGTTATGCACTCCACAAATTTGTCTATAATTTGCTTTAAAAAATTAAGGAACCAACAAAGAAAGTGTTTTGATTATATGAGGCAATAATAATAACTTTTAGACTTGCAGGCTAAAAGCTATTTGTGGTTGAAAACTAATTCTCCATCCTGAATTCAGGATATTTCCAGTAGAAATGAGCTGAGCTGGAGTTTTGCCTTCCAATCAATCTTAAATACACAACCAGAGATACAAGAATATGGTTTTGATCAAATCACAGTAATGTTCAAATGGCCCAGTCAAAGTTCAAACCTAATCACTATTTGCTGTTTTTCTTTTTTCCTTTTTTGAACAAATAAATAGAGAAAAAACTCAATTTCCAGATGTACAAAGCTGGAGGAGACGTACAGAAAAGGTTTACTGCTGTAGGTGAGTTGAAATAGATATTCATGCTTATCGTTTGAAATGTTCATTCTTAAAAATAACTGTAATTAAAAGAAAATGAAAGCCATGTTTCCTTTTTCCTGCACTGCACAAGTTTATATTAATCTACCCGATAAAACTTTGTTGCAAAGTGACATAATTTTAACCATTTCCAGGGTATGAATACTTTACAATGCACTGCAGACATGCAAACTCCAAATGGTGCAGAGCTGTATGCTACTAGTGGGACAGAGATTTTTATGTCTGTCTTTTACTTTCTTACTACAGCCTTGCTTTTATCTGAGACACTAAACATTGCCTCTTTTGCCACCTTTCTGCTTCTTATCTGTGATGTGGGAGTTTTATTTCCTGAATCCAACAAACATGGGTTTAAAAACTCTCATCGCCCAAACTCTGTTATTCAGCAAGATTCTTATCAAAGCATTGGCTTAATATCTCGTCTTTAGAAATCATTTTGGCCACTCCTCATTAGTGCTCATTAGATCCTTCCAGATGTTTTCATCCCATCTCCGCCCTCCCCTTTCATCAGTCTGCACCTGCTCTACAGCACACCTCACTCACACACTTCCCCTTTTCTGCTCCCCCTTAAATGACCAGGAGGGTTCTGAGCATTTTTATGTCTTCAAGCTAGGTGGATCACCATAAATAAACCAGACTGGGAAAGCAGCTGCTGTCCATTTTTCCTATTTGGGACAATCAATGATAATAACACTGAAGGGCTACAATACTTCTGAGAGATTAAACGCTCTCTCCCTTTCTCTCCCTAGTCTCTCACACACAAGCTCCTGTCCTGCTAATTGTTGGCTATTAGTCTGCAAGTCTGGGATTACATGTCTTATTAAATACAGAATTTCAAATGAGCTTCGTTAAATAAGAAAGTACTCCCAGTTTAATGAAGCTAATTTATATGGAAATTACACATAATACTGACAATTCAGCGGGACATTTATCCTCATTGGATGGAGGGGGGTAAGCGAAGAATGTCTCACTCGGTCCCTGCTTTTTCAACTTTTTTTTCCCCCTGCGTTTTGGGACCGCCTCGAGAATACTCCGTCCAGCGCTGTATGTTTGGGTTTAGGATGCAGCCATCAGCGAGCGCCCGTGCAGTGATGGAGAGCATGTTAGTGAACTCCTGTCCTTGCGCTAACCCTGCAGAGCTTCGGCCTGCCTCTCTGGTTCCCTCTGATCCATCAAGCTGTCTGATCGGCTGGAGAAAAGCCATTAGTCTGAAACAACACAATGCATGGGCTGGGAGCTGCAGGTGTCTCTTGTCTGTGCTGTGATTCTTCTTCAGCCTTCATGGATGTCAGATTTCCAATGCTCCAGCTGTCAAAAAAAACAGGAATGCGTAGATGTTCTGCCTGAAAAACAGGACTATATCCAGATTAAGATATTTTTCAGATAATTGTTGGTGCTTCTTTGGCCCTTCTGTATGTGTGAGGGCGATGTGCAAAATATTTCTTCATAAAACAATGTTTCTGTCTTTCTGCCACTGAGTGCTGATTTATTAATGCAGGTTTGTTTGCAGCCATGCCCTCAGACTGCCTCTGTCCCTCAGGCAAGCAGCTCCGCGTTGCCCCCTGGTGGTATTTAGGTAAAACAAACAGACGGCTGTCCACTTTTCTTTCTCAATTACTGACCTTTTAAACCCATCCCACATACTAGGCAAAGGTCAACACATCCTGGAATACAGCTGCATAAAAAATATATTTCAGCACATCTACTGAAAATGTGAAACTTGTAAATACAACCATATTTTACATACTAAAATATTAAAACACAAAATCTTACCAAGATTGTGTATAAGGTGTAGTGTCTATTACCCATGAAATAAAAGAAACTAACTTACAAATACCTTTTCAAAACATATTCAGGCTTGGCTTACATCAATAATTTCTTAATATTGATTTAAAATGACTAGTTATTTCACCTATAACATGGGAAACGTGTCTTGTAAGTGACGTAATCTGCCACTCAAACTAGTACATCTTAAACTATTAGGGAATTATTTACTTAAAATAATCTCCGCTGACTTACTGAAAAGTTATGGGTAAGTTAGTTTTGCCTCCAAGATATTTGCACTAGAAACTAGAACAAAAATACTTGGTAAAATTTTGTTTTTGAAGTGTTGAAGATAAATATCTGGTCATTTTGGCTTAGTTAATAAAAACCAAACATTTAGCTACTCTGAAAACAAAAACCCTGCGTAAAATGAATAAATGAGAAATTTCATTATGTAAATTAAGCCCCGCAAAGTCATGAGGAAGATTGCTAACTTGACAGCCGTCCAACAAAGAGGTCACAGAAGGTCATTGCAAAAGCAGCAGATGTTCCCAGAGGAACAAATCAAAATGTATTAAAGGGACAATTGAGTGGAAGAAAAAAAAGTACACAAGTGACAAGGGATAACCGCAGTCTGAGGAGGACTGGGAAACAAAGTCTTTTTGATACTTTGGGAAAGAACCAGTAATGAAATGACATATTCACAAGTTATTTAGGATACAGTGGGACGTTCTGCAGTCAGTAATAATTTAAGGCGGGGTGTCATTATGCTGGACTTGGTCCAATTAACCTCATACTTCCATCTGTTCACAACTTCATAAAAGTGCTGATTTCATTTTCCAGCAGGACTTGGCGCCAACCAGTGTTTCCAAAGGTACCAACGCCTTTTGGTTGATTTCCAAGCAAACTCACCAGACTCAACAATGAAGATGAGCTGAAGTCCACTTTCAGAGCAAGCTGGGGTTTAGCAACAGAGTTATTACATCAATGCCACACTATATTAATGTATGCAAAAGGAACCCAAACCAATCTGAATGCATATGCTACAGTATGCGTGCACGCATACTGTAGCACTTTGAATTGGCTTGTTGCTGAAAATGTGCTATATAAATAAAATTACCTTGCCTTACCTTACGCTTTTTGGTAGGGCGAAAAAATTATTTTTTTTCTTTTTATGCTAAGATTCACATTTTAAAATTTTACATAAAAATGTGCAGGAATAAACACTTTAAACATATCAAACTGTGTAACTCAAACAGCAAAAATATATGTACTTTTCAAATGTTTTCTAGTTTATCAAAGTGAACCTGTAAATGACAGAGGGCTTCACAGCAAATGCACCAAGAGTGTCTGCTGCATAAAATATATTTTCCTCAATGGTCCATTTTAAAAACATGATTGTTCGCAGCCATCATAATTTTCTGTGCACTTTGTGTTCTTCCATCAAGTTTCCATGGAGACCGATGAAGAGATCAGACAAAATTATGCTAAAACATACGTTCAAGTTTTGGATAGTGAACAAAAGCTTTATTCAAACAAGAAATAAAAAAAGTGACAGAAAAAAACAAAAACAAATGAGCAACAATTTGCATAAATATATATTTATATCTATCTATATATTTTCAGAGAAGGTCAGATGTGACATATTTCAAAAGGAAAATCTACAAAAACATTATAAAGAAGCTGCAAATAAAAAAAAAATCAGGTACAATTAGGTACAGTTCAGAAAGTACGATAAATGTGCCTCTTTAATGTTTAGAGATTTTTTTTTATATCAGGAGTGTTGAGGACTGAGAGGCTCCACATAAATTTATTTCCTTGCTGCTTTCTGTTTCAGTTTTCAGCAATCATAAAAATGCAGTCCAGTTTGTATTTCACCAATAGCAGTTTTGCGGTGCATGATGCACACAATGCAAAAAGAAACAAAAACAATAAACAAGAATTATTCTGCTTAGATTAAACTTAATGTTTTGTGTCAGAGTGAGGGTTTTACATTTTCACAGGGAAAACTCCACATACTAAACTCCTGCTCCAAAAAAACAAAACGCCTCATTGCAACTATTAAAAACGTGTAGTAGTGAAAGCTGCAATGTACATCTGCAGCTTAGTGTTATACAACAGAGTACAACTTGCTCTAATAAGGCCATGATTTTACATAAACCAATAGGTTATATAAAGTTTACACTCATACTACAATGTGTATACACTTAACAATTCAGCAAGCGTCATTCTATTTAAAAATAATATCCCAAACAACTCATAACATGGATGCAAAACAAATATTCACACGTGTATACTAAACAGTCAATTTGAACAGTTTTCCTCCCCTTATAAAAATAGCTTAAAAATCTGACACATAATTTAGTACAGTGTACATTTCTCTCTTTTTTATATATATATTTTGCTTCTAAAATAGTTTAATAAGAGGCTGGTATTTTACTCCACTGCTCTTCCTTTTCTCCCTTGACAATGCCACACAAATGTTACACAAATTGCTCTTAAAGGCAACCAAAACCCCCACGTTGCTAAAGCCTGGATCCTCGTGTTCGTCCTTGTACGCCATTTTCGGGAATCAAAGTAAACCAAGGTTTTTAAAAAAATCAGTTTCAAAACCACACAAGTTTCCATCTTACTCTTCCTAAGATTTAAAGACCTTTCATTAAGATGCCAGATGAATGTCTGGAGTTACTGGAGTTTTCAGTGATTGTTTCCAGTTTTACTTTGCTTTAGTTAGCCATTTGTAGTTTTTCAGCCATGGTGGGGAAACTACAGTTGGTTTGCTACTGGAGCAAAGACCTTGACGAATTTACCATCTTGTTATACTCCATATGCTACGAGTGTTTATCCCATATTTTCACATAGGTTAGTGTAAAATTAAAATAAATACGATAGATAACATAAACATACCTAATTAATTAGGTAATTTTAACAAAAATTGTTTCAACCCTTTGCGTCCTAAAAAACCCATTAACACCCAGAATAACTATGATGAAATTTGAGATTTTTGTTGAAAAAAAAAAAAAAGTAAGTCGTCTGGGAGGATGTGACAATTAGAGGATGTAACCAATTACATGCTGCTTAAAGCAGTTTAAAATAAAAAAAATGAAAATTAATCTGTTTAAAAATAAATAGCTTTATTTCTTTTTATTAACACATATATATAAATGTGTTAACTGAAATCTAAAATACAGCTGACAAAATTATGAAGTTGTGATCAAAATCAAATTTACTAGTCAGAATACTGACAAGCTAATTCAAATCTGCTGAAAAAAATTATGATAAAAATTATGATAATCTCAATAACAACAGTCAATTTGGTCAAAGCTTCAGGCTTTATCAGATTTTAATACACATGTTTGCAAATCCAGAAGCTTTAAAGTTCTGTAAAACAACACAGAAATTATTAATTAGATCTCTTTAACTTTATGGATGCTTTAGTTTCTACTGTTCTTCCAATTCTCCCATTTCTGATTAGCGACAATTATTTTGTCACAACCAGTGACTGTCAGTCATTGACAACACAGCTGACCAAGAAAGCTATGCGACTAACAAAAAATAAGCAATTTTATCATTTTTTCTGACTCAACATAATGGTGTTGAGTTGGTGTTGTTGTTTTCTGGTGCAGTTAGCTACATGCTAAACTACTAGCATCTTTATGCTTCGTTTCGAAATGACTTGCCCCAACATTTCGTTGGGTTTCCTGTGAATTGTTAAAAGATAAACTTAGAAAAACTTTTTCTCCTGCTTCAGAAATATTGTTTTTGGAGTTGTAAATCGTAATGCCATTGTTCTCCGTTGTGAGCAGAAAACCACTGGGTGGAAAAGGCTTCAAAGCTAAACAGAAATTTCAGGTTTGATCAACAAATAACTTCGTGCAAACTTTTCTTCAAGTGTTGTGAACTAAATAGGCCATAATTTTAAAAAATGGCATGGAAATCAAACAGTTTAACTGCAGACAGTATATCAACACTAGATATCAATATGTATGTTATATTAAGGACTCAAAAAGTTAATTATTAAAAAAAATTGGGGACTGGGACATCCCCAATTATAGATGTAATATATTATTGTACAATTGGTAGGAATAATTGTTGCTTTTGTTTTTAAAATAAGAGCCTATAGAGCATGTTTAACATTTGTGTGTTAATATTTTGAAACCATGGAATATTTAGGGCTGTTATAACCAATCAATCTTAGTCTCTACTCTGCTAGCAGCCATTTAGTTCAGACTTTCCTGGCAAGGGACATCTTGTGCACAGAAACCTCATCTATGATCATAAAGGGTGCATGGGCAATGCCAGGATCATTGAAAAGGCGAGGCAGGGAGACAAGAGCATGCCACAAGTGGCAGGGCAGACACATTAAACACAGAAGCATTTAGTATCGCACCAACCAAAGAAACAAAACAAACAAAAACAAAACACAAGTATCCACAATTCAGTGTTTTTACACACAGAAGCATTTTGGGAGCCTTAGGCAGGTCATACCAGAACAGATAAAAAGTATAATATCAGTGGTGAACAGAAAAAAATAATAAAAATATCCAACAACAGGCAGGAGTCATTGAACAGATTGTCACTTTTCCATGCTCCGCACACAGGCATGTTTTTTTTTTTCCTTTAAACAAGACAAGCAATAAACCATCATTCCCAGCTATAATTTACGAGCTAAACAACACTGTACACGCACGAGAACAAGTGCACACGCATACAAAACACAGTCCCTCACAAACACACCTCCCATTGAACCATGGGACGCAAGTTATGGTGTGAGCGGTAAATAGCTTGTCCCCTGATACCAAAGGGTTGCAAAAAAACGCAAACAGAAGGAGTGATATAAACCCTCAGCATTTGTAAGGACACTTGAAGAAAGATTGTTTTGTTTGGATTGAGTAAATGCAGTTGCTATGTACCACTGTGTTTGCTGGTTATAGCTTTTAAAAGCATATAAAATAATAACTCTGTTGTTTATGACAAAAATAAATAACTGAAACATCTTGCAGCAGTTGTTAAAAAAGGTCACTTAATGTTTGTGTGTTTGTAGTAGTATGTAAAAGATGCAAACTCAACAGCACAAGGAACTAGCCGTAAAAGCCGTTAGCCTGAAACCATCATGCATTGCCATAGAAAAGACCAAAATGCATCCTCAGCAAACATAATTTCCATCATGCCGATATAAAGATTTAACTGTATACAAACAGTACAGCATCACAAGTCAGATTACGGATTACTCTCGGTGAGTCTCCCATCCCGGACGAACCCCCAATCCAGGTTTGAATACCAGAGTAGTGACTGAAACATTTAAGTGCCTCAATCCTGAAACATGTCGGACTTCAATGGCAGAGGCCGTCAGATAATGGCAGTAAATGTTCTCAGAGTTCAGCACAGGCTTTGTTGTTCACAAATATTTGCCTCACGCATTTCATTTTGCATCTTTTCCTGGAGAACAGCAGAATGTTTAACGACAAGGCCAACACTTAAAATGACACCCTGTGCTGTTAATCTGTGCACTGAACACTTTATGTTCCCCTGAAGTCAAGTATTGGCTTTGCAAGGAATTATGAAGGGATTCCATCTGAAGAAGTACTCCGTTTTTAAATTTTTTCCAAGGAGTGATCGCTGTTTTACACAAAAAGGACACTTCAAATATCTAAATCCATCATGTTAAAGCGTCAAAACCAGCAGGCAACATCCCCATTCAGCAAACCCGAATGAACAATGAACACTTGCAGCTCACAGTAACACTGAAATTTTCAGAAAGGGGGGTTTTTCCAACCCCAAAGGGGGATTCTTAGTGCACAAAATTGTTTCGTTTTCCCCAAAAGAGCAGCAGATGCATTTTTAGATTTTATAAGAAACAATGTTTCTTCTGACCAAACTTTTCTAAGAACTCTTGGAGAACCTATAGTTATAGGAACCCCCCCATACAGCAAAGTAATAAGAAACGCAACTTTTTTTTTTTTTTGCTTGCATTTGCACTGCCAGAAAAAAAAAAATGCAGTGATTGCATAGCAGTTGCCAGGCGATCATTGTGGCAATGTCAGTTATGCTTCCAACATTCACCAAAATAAAGCCACGACAAAACCAGAGCCGGGTCTCTGTGTGAAAAAACAACAACAACAAAAAAAACACCAGTTTTCTGAAATTGCTGGTCATTTCTCCATTTTGGCCAAACCAGACTTTTTTTTGGGTGTGTTTGAGAAGTTCCCGTTAGAGGATTTATGAGAATATTCAATTGTTTTAGTGAGTAGAGAATTTTTCCTGGATCTTCCATGACAAACATGGTTCCGGTTTTTGTAAAGTTGCCTGAAACTTAAATTGTACGATGTCATTCAGTGATTTTTTTTTTACATCTTGAACATGACTGAGACTTTGAATTGACCTCTCATACCAGGTCAACTTGACCAAGTGGAGCCAAGTTGACCTGTTATGAGAACATTCACAATTCAGATTATTTTTGAAGATCCATCATTTGCGAGCTCCACCAGACATTTTTGCCTGAATCCCACTCTACCCTTTTTGGACCGCTAACAAAGATAAGAACTGTAATGTTACTGGCCCATGGCAAAGTGAAGAGAGACAGATTTCCAGAAAGAACTGGAAATCTTCTTGTCCCCAGTGAAAAAAATCTGATTAAGATATAAGAACCTGAAAAAATAAATCTGTTAAATAAGTAGTTTCCTAAACTAAATAAAAGCATTGTTCTTTTAAATTCAAGGTAGAACCAAGTCACATCACATTGAGTGGTTGATAAATATTAGCCTGAATGATTAATTACAAAGTAGCACAATTTCATATGGTGCCAATTTGTCCTCAAAATATTGGTATCGTTAAACTCTGCCATGAATGAACATTTAGATATGCTAAATACTTTATGATTATTAAATAAGCAATACAAGATTAAATAGAAAATTTTAACTCTTCCTTTATAACACATAAAAAGAATGTGTGATTCGGGACTGATGTCTGTTTACACATTATAAACCATGTCAGGACAGAACTGATGTTGCACCACTTTCTAAAGGGAATGTCGTGTTTCCTGGACATAATATTACCCTCTACCTCATAACTGAGGTGGGTGGAGAAGAAATGGGTGTGAGAATTGATGAAGCAGTGAACTGGCCTGGAGCATCTTTAAAAAACCCTGGAAGCTTAAGGTTTCTAAACTTCTATCTAAATTAAATACTTAAAATGTTGAGTCAATTTTTACCACTTGCTTCTCTACCTGATCTTGAATTTTTTTTTTCTGCAATTCTGAATTTCCTGCATATTTTATTTTGAAATCCTCTCAGTTGACTTGTGTTTCGCTTCATTTTGGTGAATGTTCTCAAATCTGTTGTGTACAGTTTGAGTGCATTTCTAAAAACCAGACAATAACTAAGTGAACAACTGACTCTACCAATCTATATGCAACCGGGCCCCGATTGCAGATGGAGGGCTAATATCCTGAAGCAGGATCTTAAAAACACTCGTTAAAAGCAGCTCTGCAAGAAGGCCATGGTACCTGCAGCGCAAACAAAGAGAGGAATCCGCCTTAAGCTGTTATGAGAACTATTAAAAAGGTTCCTGCAGCCTGAAACCACCTGTAATCATTGTCAGAAATTATTTTCTCATCTCTCCAAGCTTGTCCAATTTTATGAAGCTTTGGCTTTTCTTGCTCGTGGTGACATTTTATCTTCAGACTTGACAACTCCATTGGCAGCTCCTCCTAGCAAGACGAGTTGAGTGGAGAATTAGTAATTATAGCAGGTAAGCTGAGCTGCAGCAAGCAGGAAACGCTGCGTCTGTGCAGACTTACCCTTGGTAGTTTCTCTTTTATGAGGCTTGCTCTTTGGGCTCACTGTCTTCTTCTTTGATGCTTGGTTCTGGCTGTGCTCTCTCCACTTTTTTAACTGGAAATTAATGAACTTCCACATCATCCAGGCCTGCGTCAGACAGATGGCTGCAAGGCAGGTCATCCTGTGAGGATACAGTTTACTTTAGTTCACTCCCATCTGGATGTTTGCTGAGTATACACTGAAGCACTGAGAGCTTTTTCTTGGCCATACCTGATGGTGAGCACGTTAAAGTTGCCTTCTGCCAAGGAAAAACCGTGGTTTTCCGTACGGGGCAGACCAAAGCCAAATGTCAGCACTGACAGTGTGAGGGTGAGGAGGCGGGCAATGACAAAAAGCAGCGCCCACAGGGTGAAGCTGGAACCAAAAGTAAATGGTGCTGTTAAATACCATTACCCCATATTAAAAAAAAAAACTGAATGAGAATAAAACAAATACCCTTTTTGCTTGTTCTCGTCACTGAAGTAGAAAAGGCGTGAAGCGTGGAACAAAAGTTCGACCAGGTAGTGAGGGACCAGCAGCACCAGGCCCAGTCGGTGGAGGCTGAAAAACAAACGGGGACGGCGGTGAAGACTCAGCTAAAGACGGAAAACTCAACTTCGGGGTTCCAACACATTTTTTAAGATCAAGTTTCACACTTTTCTGTACTTGAATTTTTCTGGTACATTTTTAAGATACCGATACAAAAGTTAAATAAGACCCTTTTACTGGAGTCCTGCTTTGAATAAAACCTGAGGATGAAGGGGTGAACAGATGGATAATGGTCAAATTAAAGATGGACTGGATGGACAGATGTGTTGGAAGCAGAGGTTTTCAACTCCTGTCCTCAAAAGCTGGAGCTGGATGAGTCTCTGGTTCATCGATAGATGGACGGAAAAAGAGATAGAAAGTTCAAGATATGGATAATTTGATAATGAATGGACAGATGATTGGCACACGGAGTTTCAAAGGAGTAGATGGATGTTTTGATGGATGGATAAACAGAAAAGGAAAGCTGATTATTAAACAAATTCAATTTTAGTCCTTACTCCAAAATTTTGTGATGATTCTGATGATAACAATGGAAAAATGTAAGGTTTGTTGCTTAGCTTTTAAGTACTGCCAAATAAATAAACTCGGCTTAATTGGGAAGATGGACAGATGGATGGACACGTGAATGAACGAATGAACAGGAGGGCAAATCGGTAAAAGGACAAATGGTTGAATGGTCAAACTGCTGGATGAACAAATCAATAGATTGTTCAGTGGAAGGTTGATTGAACTGACGGACGAATGGATACCCTGTCAACTACAGTGAAGCATTCAAATGCACCACCTTCTATAAGCAGCAACTACAGAACAAGCCTGTGGGCTCGACAGCATCCCTGCATCTGAGATCAATAGTGCTGAAGGAAAGAAGATGAGCAAACGGTGAGGTCTGAGGTCAAAAAGCTTGTAGAAAGCTTCTGGAGTTGAAATCCTCAGGCCAGGAAAAGGTGGCTGACCTGACTTTAAAAATGAAGACGAACGTAATATGACTGCATGTATGGAGAAAAGGTTTACTGCAGTAACGGAGCAACTATTACAACTTCACAAGTAATTAATTACTGAGAGCAGATTAGTGTCAGTCAGCAGCCTTGTTGTCCGGATGTTAAAAACTTTCAAACTACCCCTTTAGAAGCTTCTTAGAGATCATGGGATTGATTTAATGAAGATATTCATCTTTTTGTAAAAATCTTAAAGAAAATAATTACCCCTCTGACTTACTTTAAGATGTAGGCACCAGAGATGTGGACAACGTAAAGGCAAATGTAATAAAGCTGGCGGGGGATGTCCTCCTATGGAAATGAAACAGATAAGGAGAGATACTGTTAGTATTAGAAGGATTTCACATAAGCATAAAGGTAGGTAAACACAGCTAAGCTGGAAGTAAAAGCAAAATTGAGTTTGTGTGATTTTTTAAAATTTTTGTCAAAAGATTGTTTTAATTAACCAAGTGGCAAAATAACATTTAGCTTTAAGGCTTTATGGGATAGCCACATCTAAGCAATATGATTGGGTAATTAAAAAAAATTAAAAATAAAACCAAGACATTTATTGGGTCCCAACTTACTTTGATATATTACACGATTAAAAGCGAAAAAAAAGCAAAAAGATCAATCTAAACAAACCTGATAAAAGTAATATTTTTATTATTATGTAATGATGAAATGCTGTTATTAAAAATAAATAAATAAATAAATAAATAAAAAAAACAAGCACAGGCCAAACTCACCTTTCGTACTTTTTGAAAGTACAGCTCAGGAAGTGCATGGAGCCAATAGGCAATTTGGCAAATGTAGAAGAATTTAACCTGAAAACTAAAGAGAAAATAGGTTGAGCAATAAACAAGAAGAGACTAAGACATGCTAGTTTTATTTTATACATGAATCTTGGAAGTATCTACGATTCAGAGAAATGCAGAGACAAACTTAGAGATGAATAAGCAAATTTTAAATACTAAAAAAAAAAAATAACGGAACACTTTGTTTAACAAAAGGAAAAACACTGAAAGAAAGCAATTTCAAACTGTGCTTCATCAGAGAATTTAATTAACTTGCAGATAAACTTTTAACATCATTCCACAGTGTGACCTTGTACCACACAGCTCTCAAAGGCATCTTTACTTACACCATGCTAGTGTGTGGGTACCCCTCCCATAAGAAAGTGGGATTTGTCGCAAACTCCTCCTGTCAAAGTAAAAAAGTTAAACCCCCATAAACATGAAGCCTCGAACGACATGCAATAATGTTTTTGTGACTCGTGAGCCTTGTACCGCTGTTAGGATGCTGCAGCCCCAGATAAAGGAGAACAGGTAGAATGCTGCTAGCTGGCCAGACTCATTAAACTTGCTGTGTTTGGTCTTCGACAGGTGCAACCTCCTATTAATTTTCTGAAATGGAGAATAAACACACAATACGAACACAATTACACAGAGTGCAGATCATTATAGGGCTGTGGGCAGTAGCCATGAGGGAACAGTGCATGGAAAGTTCAAGAGAAATTCAGCTGGAAACAATAAACTAACAGCTTCTAGTGGTGGCCTGGTTAAAATGAAAATTTCCATAATAAATAATTGCTCCTGGCAGACTTTGTGAGCAACATGTACACCCTTTCTTCAAAAGTAAAAATAAACAAAGATGACTATAATAGCAAAGTTTTGAGCTTCATTTGTTTCAAGCCGAGTAGATTCACTTGAATTTGCATTAGTCCACGTAGCCAAAAGCATGGTTCCTTAATAAGAAAATAAGATAAGCCTGAAGGTTCTCTACTGCAGGTAATAAAATGTCTGCTAAAGACTTTACAAAACCCAGCTTAACCCCCCCCCCCCCCCAATGAAACCTACAGTGTCATTAGTTCTTTTGCTTTTCATTAATTTTGATAATGCATGATATTTAAAATGTAATATTCTGTAGTTTCTTTTGCCTCTTTTTGAAACAACTGCATTTGTTATAGTAGAAGCACAAATTAACAAGGAAAAAAAAAAGCAAAAGCT
>NW_015112673.1:771211-814030 GCF_001443285.1 Poecilia latipinna | reverse complement strand
AACAAAATCTAACAAAAACCCCCCGCTCCCCCCCCCCCCCCCCAATGAAACCTACAGTGTCATTAGTTCTTTTGCTTTTCATTAATTTTAATAATGCATGATATTTAAAATGTAATATTCTGTAGTTTCTTTTGCCTCTTTTTGAAACAACTGCATTTGTTATAGTAGAAGCACAAATTAACAAGGAAAAAAAAAAAGCAAAAGCTACCTGAGGACATTTTTCTTTCTGATAAAAAAACAAACAAACATGTTTTTCAGAACAAGAGCAGTGTAACCAAAATTAATAACAATGGTGTGACATTAAAAAACAATCTTAAACCATTCCATTGAAAACAAAGTACAATGCATATTTCTGTGAGGCACAAACAAATAGCAAAATCCAGTCACAAAGCTCATGAATCGGCCCTTTGAAGTGAAGTGTGTTGAGAAGGTTTTTTCAAAAAGGAGCTGGATTACTGCAGTGTGAACAGGTTCATCTGATGGCCGTTTTAATAGATACACAGAAAACAGTCTTATGAAGAGAGAAGGTACGCTTTAAAGCATGGTCCATTTTTTTCTATTATAATATTTGAATTAAAAAAATATCCTACTACCATTGTTTAGAGAAGCAGACATGGAATAAGAACGAGCATCCTCTCTGTCGCTCTGCATTAGATCATAAACAGAAAGAGGCACTGAGGTCGATCAATTACAAACAGCACTCCAAAATAAAGTCTGCCATGCTTTGATCATTTTGGATAAAGGGAAAAGAAGAAAAAATAGGTGAATAAAGCTTCTATCAGTCCTTACGAGTTACTTAAAAATATAAATATATGTGACGTGGAAAGCTTTTTCCTCAGGCATAAGCAATTAATGAGAAAAGTGTCGTCTAACTGTACTCACATCGAGAATATATTCTTGAATCAAGGCGTGAAGGATGACTGCTATGAGCAGGTAGAAAAACACTGTAGCCACATCTTTAGGGCCGTACTGGTAAAGGTTTACTGGCTCGCTTTTCTCATCTGCAGAGAGAAGGAAAGTCGATTATTAAAAATAACCTAAACATATGAGAATTAAAGCGGAATTAAGAAACAGGAACGAGCAGGAATGCAGCAAACAATCTTACCGAGAACTTGAGTTACATTGTACTGGACTGTGATGAACATGATGGCAAACTTTGCCGTGACCTGGAGTGATAAGAAATAATCGGAATTAGTTTTATCGCTTCAGTTTTCATGGCTGATGCTTTTTAAGATCCCTTTGTGCTCTACTTTGCTTCCTTGGGTACAAACCAAATACTTTTCTTTTTTTTTTAAAGATTGCCATGTATCATTAAATGTATCCATATTTTTTCAAACGTTTTTTTCCCCCCTATGAAAGCAAATTGGCACCATGACAGATTTAGATCACTATAATTAGACACGATTCTGTGTAGCTGCTTTAATAAAATCCTCCACGGATGTTCCCTGAACACAAAGTGCTCTATTTGCTTTGAAAGTCATCAGTAACATCAGTTCTCACTAAACATAAATATTCAACAGTTTTCTGAGCTTTTAGCTTCTTAAGTGTGGGTTTTAGTTACTGAAGTCACTTTTAAGAAAAAAAGAAGCTTTCCTTATAATCCCATATATGCAAACTGGAATTTTTGATAATAAAAATAATAGCAAAACCTAAATGGCAGACAATGAAATAAAAACACTTTTCTTATCTTTCCACAATCTTAGCTCCTTAAATTTCAGCTTTGGTGATGGAAAAACAAACACAGAAAGGCTTATATGTACCCCCATCTATATGTGCAATGTGGATATTTTTCTTTGGGGAATTAACCAGCCTGGAAGGAAGCCTAATTCTGATCATTTTAGGGGTTTTGTGTGTTTAAAGTCACTCAAAATTCATCAAACTTATTTTCTTCTCTGTCCCATTTCCACCCATCCCAATTACTCAAATTAGTAGATTAACTGCATATATATATATATATATATATATATATATATATATATATATATATATATATATATATATATATATGTGTGAATAATAATAAAAACATAACATTTGAAAGGATTGGAAACCAATCAAAAAATGGAGTTTGAATGAGAGTAGGTGTCAAAATCCAATAAATCCACTGTACCATATAGTCAAGATTACCTTCAACCGAGTGAAACTGTCAAAGCATACCTGCCTGCTCATTTAGCAGCATGTGTGTGATGTGAATTCAGGCTCTAAAAGAGCCTGAATTCACAAATTATCATAATTGGGACCTATAGAAATATCCAGGAGCTGCCTGGAGGGGTAAATAAGTGAGGAGGTGCATCACTCCTGCCACAGTTACATCCTGTGGGTTGTGTGTGTTGCATTTTAAATTAAGTATGTACAAATGACATTTATAATGAGAATAGTTTAATTAAAAAATGGATCGTAGAAGTCTGAAGGGTACATCTGGGGTGGGGACAGGTTAGTGAGAGAAAAGCTATTTGGTTTTATTCAACCGTGGCGGAGTACTTGTCAGCTTTAGTTGCAGCCTCCAGACAGACATTCAGTCTGATCAACTTGCTGACCAAAGCATTAGTTAGCTACAGTGGAAGGCAGTGAATCAGCAGAGAGAGCCAGCGGGCCTCCTGCACATCTTCTTTGGCAATCAGAGACACACGAGAAGGGAAGGAGACACGCTAGCGCCCTGCTGCCGAGTACTGCTGTCATGTGAGCTAACGTCAGCTAGCAGCGGCTAACAGCTCCACTCACACACCGAGTACCTCAAACATTAGGCCGAGGAGGATGATCATGGCCAAACAGGAAACCATGTCGGCGTGATTCTGGATCACAAACTCGTGGCTCAGCACCGGTGGGCTCTTGTTCTTCTTGCGGAACCCCATGGCTCATCGACACGACTCTGCCTCCCTCTGGTTCCGCTGCTGCTGGTGCTGCTGTGGCCGCAGGCCTCTTCGTCTCAGCCGAAGGATGCTATCCCTGGGGGTTGAAGATCCCTCCGCTACAATCCACAAACACAGACAACCGCTCGCTGCTGGGCTGCTTAAAAACAGTCATGAAGGAGCATCTCAGCAAAGCACAACACCCACTTTCTTCCTCCTGCCTGCTAAAGTCAGATGAGGGGCCCTCCCACTTCAGAACCCCATTCATGAACCGCCCAGCGTCGTTGACGTAGAAGGAGAACCCTACGCCGTGATGCCGTCACGTACTTCACGTACGCGTTCTGCGTTCTAATGTTTTTGAAAGTGAAGAGATAACGGTCTTTAACTCTAAGAATTCAGACTTTATTCAGATGTATGGGGTCCTTCTTTAATGACAGAGCTGTGAGTTGTGTAAGGAGGGTCATAATGGATTGAAGTGACATTTTACGTGACCTATTAACGTCAGAATACCGAGAAATCAATCTGAATTCTGACTTTAATCTGGTCCTAATCATCTATGATGTATGAGTGCATCATACTCATACTTCATAGAGTATGATTCACTTGTGTTGGCATCATACTCTGATGTCAAAACATCATAGAGTAATAACATGGACCACCCTTTTTGAGAATAGTTGTCAATTCAATTCATAAATACTTTGTACACCCCAAAGGGAAATTAAATGTAATAAAAGAAGTTTCTTCAAAGTTGTCTTAGCTGCTGTGCAAGAATTATATCATGTAGCAGTAGGTATCACAGCAAATCTGAAAAAGCCTCTGACTGAAAACGCTCTGTTGTATCATTTTAAGATTGCAGTAGTCTTTTGTTATCTTGATGCAGTTTTCCTTTAAAACAGAGGGTTTTTGTTGCTGAAGCACAAACGGACTCACATTGTATTATTTTGAATTACTGCTGGCAATGGCTTCATATTCTTCCTTTAGAATTATTTCACATAAAAAAGTATGCCTAGCCTGGTGCATATTTGTTTATTACCTCAACTTGTCAAAGTAGATTAATCAGGTGATCCTGTGAGGTTTTTCACATCATCATATGGTATTTTTCCAACTCTAATGTCACCCACAATCCTCAGAAGGGAGATTGCATCAAAGAGCCTAATTGATAAAACATGTGTCTTTGCTTAGATGGAAAAATCATTGGCATTTATCTTTTTTATAAATGTAATTGTATTGCATTAATAAGAAGTTTGATGACATTTAACAGTTTGCACACAATATCAGTTTAAATCTGCCTTTTGTAGTTTAAATAGAACTTGTATGAATTGAACTGAATACACTTAGGATCAAATTGGATGGATTTGGATATGGACTAGGCCTGTTTGCCATCTACAGTAGCCTGAGATGGCCTATGTTGTGAATTGGCATTGCAGGAAGATTTTTCAGATTTTAGTTGTAAATGCGGAAAATGTATTTTTTTCCCATTCCACTTCACAGTTATTGGCTACTTTTTTGGATTACAATGTTTTATTTCTATTTGAGTAAAAATATATTGATGCTATGAAAAGTCACTCCGCTTTTTTTTGTCCTTTGTTACAGTGACCGGAAGTTGCACTTGTGTTGGCATTACAGTACATTGGTGTCGCCTGTGAGGTATGTCCATTTATAATTCTAAACCATTTTTATGCAGATATTTCAGTACTTATGAACATACATGTTTTAATGAGTTTAGATGTATTATTTTTAAGCCCATTACTGTCCAAAGTTGCCAATCTAATGTTATGGAATAGACGTACTTAGCACAATTAGCTACCAAGCACCCTAACTGCTCACAATTATTTTTAAGCAACCGTTACTTAGTTTATTGTGAAAAGGAGTCACTATTTATCAATAAAATACAAGATCATTCATTAGCCTTTCGTACTTTGTCGTGAAATTAAACTTACAGCCGAACATAAGGCGCATATACTATATTTTATTTCTGCTATAAAGGTATTTCACTCGAAGGAATCGCTTGTAAACAGTAGAGGGCAGTATTAGACAGAATGCTTGTTACAACGCTTGCTGGTACGTGAAGGAAAAACAGCGCCTGTTTTTATGAATTTCGTAGCCCGGCTAGCTCAGTCGGTAGAGCATGAGACTCTTAATCTCAGGGTCGTGGGTTCGAGCCCCACGTTGGGCGCTCAAATTTTTCATTTCCTATAACTTTAAATGCAGGCCTCAGTTGTCTTAGTCTAGATACGAAGAAAAATTAGGACTATAATATGATTTACCTGGTATCACTAAACCTCTTATTTATGGAGCAGTCTTTCATTTCTTTAATGTTTCATGTTATTTAAATACCTTGCAACAATTCTGGGAGTATCTGTCAAACAATTATTCCCTCTTTTCCAATAACACAAAGCTTATTTTCTCAGGTTGAAAACTTATGAACCAGAAAAGCACTACAAATATTTAATAAAAGAATAACTGATAAGACAATTAAGTCAAACAGTTATGGGGGATGAAGAACTAGGAAATGTTTGAATAACCTAAGACAGACAATAACTACTAAATGTTTAACATCCAAACGGTGATTAAAACCTAAAATAATGGCAAGTACTTCGCAAACAATACATGGTGCCAATATATATAAACATTGGACATTGAAACGTTTTGAATAATAAATATATTAGCCAATACATAAATAAAATAAATGTTAGTTTTCACTTAAAAAACACCCTTTTTATGGGTCGTATGTAGGGGCTGCTTGGTAGAACAGTAGTTAGCACTAAAATGTTACAATAATGTGTTTGGTTCAAATCCCAGCCGCCTTTTGCATGAAGTTTGAGTGTTCCCTCTGGCTTCTTCAGGTTCCTTCCACAGCCTAAAAACATGCATGCATGTAAATTAGTCTCTCTAAATGAGCAGAGAGTTGTTGGTGGTTAATTCTGTGTGTACTTGTGATGGATTAGTGACATCCAGAGAGTACCTCACCTCTTGCCGAAGAATGACAGCTAGAGAGAGGCACCATCCCCCCCACCACCCACATCCCTGAAATAAGTGGGTGTAGACAATGGATGGTTACTGTCATGTATTGTTGCAAGAGACTTCATTTGAGGGTTTGATTAGCTGTAGACTATAGTAATGAAAATTAAATTAAATGACTGTTTGAAATATATCACTCTGTGTAATTAGTTTGCTGATTTTTGAATTACATTACTGGAATACAGGGAGTTTTCAATAATTTTCTTGTTTATAGAGATTTACCTATATTTGCTCCAATCCCTTACAGAGCATAATATTGTCACAAAATATGCTGTCAGCTTAGTGTGAGGTTTTTATTGGGATTTATATCTACAATGCATTTGATCCCACCCCCATTAAAATGCTTTTTTTGCCCATGTCATCATTAAGCAAACATTACAGCCGTGTGGAAATGTCCTGAAGTCCCAAAGAGGCAACAAAAATAAGGTACAGGAAAACCTAATTAATCAACCATTAGCAACTGAAATGCTAATCATAATTCAGATGTTGGATAAATACATTTTTGTTTGGTTGTCCTACCTCTGAGTGACCTTTTTAGTTGCCAAGGTTATGACTTCAGTAACTGTATTGAATTATGTTTAAATGTCATGTTAGTTTATTTGATTCCCTTCACAACAAGCTGTAGTATTAGCCAGTGTAGATCATTTATCACTTGCAGCTTAATTTTCCCCTTTTGCATTCTTAATAGGTGCAGAGCAGTGGCTTCTTCTCCCCCCTCCCCACCTCTCCGAGTCTAGAGGAAGCAGAGTGGGAGGGAGGAGTTTAAACAAAGGCCCTCTCCACATAAAAAATGGAGGCTTGTTCAGGGAAGCCATGGTGTCCTGCTCCTAACACTCCACAGGCTGACAGTTTCACTCTTTTAATCCTCCACTGAGAGAGCTGCCGACAGATTCTCCTCCTGGACGCTTCAGAACACTCTCACAAAGGGTTTGTATGTCAAAAATGCTCCTCTTAATCATATATTTGTGTGGATTTAGACCTAGATCTGTGCTCATTTTTCTTCCCCTGCCTCTGACTCTCACAGAGCTGCCCCTGCCTGCACTGAACAAAGATAATTACTCAGGAAACATTTCGGCCAATCAGGCGCGGCCTTGTATCTCGCCTGCGAGGGAGGCGACCAGTCAGGATCTGGCTAACATCGCCGGGGCCTGATCGCCTTGCCTGAAGAGCGGAGCCTTCCCCGGCTGAGGGCTGAGAGTGTCCTCCATGTTTTATAAGTGTTGACATAACATTGTGTCAGGCAGCCATGCATCCACAGAGGTAAGCTCTGTCTTTTTTATCTCAGCCTTCTGATAGCAACATGGCTACCTTTCTTGTTGTCGTGCTGACTTGTGGGGTTTCTCATGATGAATGTGCACACCTTTAAAGTCAGCTTAGTGTGCAGCAGGAGGAAGAGGAGGAGGAGCTGGGCTGGACTGGAGGCCTCGTCAGGCCTCTGCGCCCTCCACAGGGGTTTTTTAGGGTTGGGGGGTTGGGTAACGACTCTCACCCTTGCTCTCTCTCTGTGTCTCAGGGTCACATGTGTGCCCCAGACAGCCAGGCTGCCATACAGCAGGCAGATCCCACCATGGCAAATCCTTTTTCTTTTTCCTGTGTACAAGGCAAAGGAGAGCTTGATCTAAAAGTTGCGCTCTCACCTCCTTGCTTCTGCTCTCGTGTTGTAGCCTGGCAGAGAAACAAGGGGGATGGGCAGGTTGCGGGTACTATGTACCCTGTGCAAGTATACTTGCTCTCCTCTGACTTCTTATCTCATGCCAGGCCCAGGGAGGAAGAGCAAGTGGCAACATACGTGTTTGGAAGAAGTGAAGGTAGTTCAGGGCAAAACTTTGAGCAGTTTAAAATATCCTGAAACTGAAATCTGCATGACTTTCTGTTTGACACAGGAGTTTCTAATCTTCACACTGCTCAAAGAATGACTGCAGCTTCAAACCTGTTTTTGAACCCCTCTTTCCCTCCAGTCAAATCTTTAGAGCCGAAAAACACTAGACGGGACTTATTAGAGTCATGGGCCTTGAGGCTTCCGCCCCCGACTTCTTCAACTGTACTGTGAAGCTGCTTCCTCCACTCTGACACACACATACACACACATGCTCACGGATACACGCATACACACAGTGGCCATTTTGTGTTCAGAGAGCTCATGTTGAAAGAACTTTACCCTCCCTTTTACAGATCAGACACCAGGACAAAGAAACAACACAAGATTTAAGAGGATCTTTGTATTATGAAACATTTAAACATCTGAACAGGATTTAGGAAGAATTTCAGTGATTGGACCTAATCTTTGTTAGGTTGCTTTTCTCGTCCTACTCTTGCTGCTTTCTATTTTTTTTTTTTTTTTTTTTTTTTTTTGTAGCTTTGAACACATAAACAAAAAGCCAGTTAGGTTTGTCTTCAACTAGAGATTCAGTGTAGGAAGTCGGACGAAGGTAAGACAGGTTATTTTATATTCAAACATCTCAAAATGACTTCTTTTAAAAAAAGATTTTATGTAAAATTATGAAACAGATTGCTCAAAATGTAAGCAAATGCTTCGTTGTGTCATGCTGTATTTATCAGAACATAGGCAGAACACCATGTTACGTCATGTAGCACCCTTATAGCAATCTCAGCTGCGTGGGGGAAACAAAGAGGGATCTCTTTCTCTTGTGGGCTGACATGAGGCAGTTTTGATCTACATAAAACCTGAAAATAGGAACATTACAATCAGAGAGGGGTTTTTTTTGGCCTGCGACTAATTCACGTTGTAAAATCAAAACCAAAAGTCAAACTTTTACCTGCTTGATTATTGGGTATCGACACCATGTCGTGTAATTTTCTCACTGGTAGTGAGATAAGTCGGGGAACCAATCTGGGCCTCCGTCTGAGGCAACAGGGTGACAGATGTTGAATAGCAGAGCCATAAATCGCAGTTGTACATGCACAAATGTAATCTCCCATAAATCCTTGATTAAAATCCCCCTTTTCTAGAGTTTTATGCAGTTGTTATTAAGATGGGGAATAAGCTAAATCGAGAGGGGAAAAATAAAACCGACTAATGCAGGAGGAAAATCTCTGCATTGCAGCAAAAAAGGCTTTTTAAAGAGGAAGAGGGGAGCCGGCACACTGATCTGTATGGCACAGTGCGGCCGACCAATGGCGTTCCAGCCTGTTGGCCTTCCAGCCAATTGCAGCAAGAGCTGAGGTTAAAGATTGACAATCGGAGGGAGCACGGCAGGGAGAGCAAGGGCCTTCTGGAAAATTCCACAGCCATCTTTGATTCATCCTGTACAGCCTTATATAAAAATCCAGGTCTAATATTTTTCTCTTCTACAGGATTTATTGTATATGATAGCAATGAATATTGTTATGATAAGTTTTTCTATTGCAGATAAATGCATTATTTTATCAAATGTAGGAACTATTTAGTTATTTAGTGGCTACTGGGTTGGAAAACTTAGTCTCTTCAGTGTTTTTGGACCTTCTGAGTTAGGTTGTAATGCTGAAAAATGGTTTTCTTGTTACTTTTATGTTGCATTCTGCTCCGTATGCTTATTTGCTGCTTCTTTTTTAGCCAGTGGAACAAACATAAGTTGCTTTCATCAGGAGTTTCAGTCTAACATATTGTTTCGCACATGATAGATCGTCTCTGTACTCTGAAATTGCTTTGTATCGGATATTTAGGAATTTAACAAGCCTCTTGCGACATGCATAGAAATGGGCTCATCGGGATCTGACTGTGGTTTCACATTCTGGGTCTCTCCTTCCTAAAAAATGACATCTAATTATTCTGACAGTGGTGTTCACAGAGGAGAGAAGGAAGAGGATCGAAGACATACAGAAAGAGGTGGAGAGGTGGGGGGGGGGTTCCAGGCCGGGGCTTCTCGTCCTGCTGGATTTTCCCGTGTCTCCTCGCTGTTGTTTTCCCTCTTGTTTCTGTGATTGGTTCATGAAGGTTCGTCCTGACACAACCGTCTTTATTTTTTCAGAAATGTTGGACTGTGATCTCCACAGATCTCTCGCTGGTCCTCCTGTGTGGATGTGCCCGAGTCTCAGCCTTGGAGTGGGGGATGGGGGAGAGTGGGGGGGGAGGGTAGCAAGCTGTGGCCTCCATTTTCTGTGACGAGAGAACCCTGCTCGTCTCTCACAGGAGTGGAATCTGAAGGCAGTGACTCAGTGTTGTTTCCTTTTTGTCCATCAGGTACTACAGTACTTTGCAGAAGAGAAATGTGTGTGTGTGTGTGTGTAATTTTTTCTTTATTTGATCTCTCTGGAATATATCTTGACTCTCTGCTGGGGATTTATTTGCCTTTAAGTCTGCTTGCTGCTTGATGGATCTTATTTCCTGATATGAAAAAAAGCCCTTTTGGATACCTTTTTACTCCAGCTCATCTTGTCTTTTCGGTGGCTGCAGAAATTTCTTGACAATGATTCTAAGAAGGTTTTGAAAACGAGGTTGTTGTTGTGCAGCTCCGCTGAAGAATGGCGAACGTTCTCTCCTTTTCAGGGCTGTGGTGGAGACTCGGCTAACGTCTCTTATTTTCATGTGGGCCTCGTTTGTGCACTCAGTCCGGAACAGGAAGGCCCTGAAGGGGTGTGTGTGTGTGTGTGTGTGTGTGCGCGCTTGTGAGAAAGCTGGCAAGCTGAAACAAGATCTCCATGTGTCATATCTTAAACTTTGTTTTTATTTCAGTTTGATAAACTTTCTCTAATTGCTTCATTTTTAAAGTCTCTCCTGGTTTGAGTGATGCTCATTTTGTTTAGGTCTTTGGGCTGTAGAAGGACCACAAAGAGGAATTTAAGTAACTACTGACTGATTGCCTTATATCTGGGTTTAAGTGTTTGTATCAAATCTTATCTTTTGGCTCGTCTGTTCACATTCAGGCTTTTGGGCTTACATTTTTATCCATCGTATATCCACAGCTTGGCTGCAATTTAACCAACTTTGTCTGGAGTTTCTCTGTAAAAATGGAGTCTGGAGGCGTAAAGAGGATTGTTTTAGTTTTCCAAGTGAAAATAAAACCGTCCCACAACTGTGGGCATTCGAGTTGCAGACTGAAACCCTATCATTCAGCTGGAAACCAGAGCTGCAGCAGCCAGAGCTATTAACTGATCGAGTGTGTGACCTGTCAGGGGTTCTGTGGAGGGCTTCTTTCCCTGGTCTTTTGAATAAAGGGCACATCCTTGGAACGAGGCCCTGTGTTGCTTGGACAAAAGAAGAGCCAAAGACCCTCATTTATTGCCAAACCCTCTTTTTATTCTGCTTTTTGTAACCACAGAGGGAACGAGATGCTTTTCAGGAGGAAATACGGGGGGGAGTGAGGATTATTTTCTTTTTTTTTTTTTGTTCAGAGGTTAATGTTTTGACTTTTTTATGTTGAGCAGGATTTGTGAAAGTGAATCTCTATAGTTGGTGGATTCCAAACAGATTATTTGGTAAAGATTTTGTTCAAGAATATTGAGATGACCTGAATGGTCTCCAAGAAAAGGCCTAAACACTCCAGAGAGTCTGCTGTTGTTACTGAAGGGGCTTGGATTGTGGTAGAACCATGTACTGTTAATTACAATGAGAGGCTGTCCTCTTCAGTAGCATGGGCCAGCTCCCTTCGGATTTCTTGTTAGCGTAGGTCTATTCGCCGATTGTCGTAAACAAAACAGGCCGTGGCCCAGTTGAGCCACAATTTTACTTCGTCTGTGACATCTTCTGACGAGCACGGATGCACGGTAATGTCGGCTGAAAGGTCCTATGTGATGTTGTGAACATCCATTTGTGAAATTAGTGTTGCCATGGTGATTGCTACTGGTCTCTCTGTTGGAGTATAAAGAACATTTTCCGACTTGATAGTAGCTGAAAATGTGGAAAGGGTTCGAACGTCACATTAAAAGTCAAAGATGCGTTCAAGTCAGATGAGATGTTAAAAAAAAAAAAACAGTGGAAACCGTTAGAGTCCCTGTTGACAGGTCCTCTGGGACCCAGTGCCTTAGGTGGTGTTCCACTTGTTTACAGATAACGCTGATGTGGTTTCTGAACACCCTCTCTGACTCTGTGTTTGCCCCTCTTCCTGTGTTCCTGTGTGCTCGTGTTCGTTGCTGTGCAGTCTGGCTGAGGAGGAGATAAAGAAAGAGCCGGATGTGGTAGAGGGGATGGACGCTTCTCTGCGATCGAAAGGTAAGTCTCTTAAGGCCGTGCATGTCCTATCAGAAGTCAAACATGACGGTGTCGGAGAACACAACAGGATTTTCCTACTGGATTTTGAGAGGTTAATGCATGCTGATGGGCATTAGATCTGCAACAGTGATATGTTATGACTGTATGGCTTTTTCCTTCAGGAATCAGCACACAGCCTAGTTATCTTAGATGAAGCCTTTTAGGCATTTGTTTTAATGTTTTAATTTATGTACTCAAAGATTTCAGGCATTCCTTTATTTAGCGACATTTAAAATATTTGCTTAGCTCCTGTTATTAGGACATAAATGGCTGTGATTTTCTTTTTTCCTTAATTGCCTTGTTAGTTGTACTTGGATGTAATAAATCATCAAATGAGTTATATCAGAGAGATTTGCCCAAGTACATACAAAATGCAGTTTCAAAATTATTTCACCTTAACTATCCAAACTAAACTGTGTCTATTTGAAATAGTCACTGCTCTCTAAGCTTAGAGATTACCTTCAAACACTGTGGAAGGCTTTTATTCCACTTTTCTTTGCAGAATTTTCTTAATTTAGTAGGAATAGCACATTGGAGGATTTTCAACCACGAATGTGTCATGCATCAACATCTTTGTTAGATTTGGATGGATTTTTATTTTTTCAACAAAATCAGTAGTGGTTTTGTCCCTGCAACTTCCCCATGGATGCCATTTTTGCCCAGTCTCATTTACATTGAGTCATAAGCACCGATGTTTTAACAGAAGAAGCTATTGTGTTCTGGGCTCTTTTGTGACTTGGATGAATCGTTGCTGTGCTCTTGGATTAGTCCTGGCAGGGTTTTTGTGTATGTTTCCTGGAGTCTCTCATCCTTAATATGCTGTTTTATCAATCAAATTTTATTTGTATAGCATATTTCAGCAGCAAGGCATTTCAAAGTGCTTTACATCAAAAACACAAAGTCATGCAACATAGAATCAACAATCAAAACATTACATTAAGTCAAGAGCTGTCATTAAATTCGTAATTGATTACGTTTCAAATACAACTCTAAACAGATGGGTTTTTAGCCAAGATTTAAAGGCACTCAGTGTTTCAGCTGTTTTACAGTTTTCTGGAAGTTTGTTCCAAATTTGTGGTGCATAGAAGCTGAATGCTGCTTCTCCTCGTTTGGTTGTGGTTCTGGGGATGCAGAGCAGACCAGAACCAGAAGACCTGAGGGGTCTGGATGGTTGATACAACCTTAACCTCTTAACTCAATGACTTTGTTTCTAATGTGTTCTTGTGTTTCTTTAGAGCAGGACATGATGTGTTGCTTCGTGAAACAATTTAGCCTACTGCTCTGCTTAACATGTTTCCTTGGTTCTGCAGTTCAGGCAGGCTTGAGTGTAGCAAGTAAAGATGAACCCAAAAATATGGTTACTCTCATTATATTTATAATTTAACAAGAATTGACATTAAATATCCTTATATAGAGCCAGGTTGCTTTGGATAACTCTTTTATGTACTTTTTCTATTTACTTGGGTTAATTTTGTCTGATATTAAAATGATTTTTTATCTGAAATGCCTGACTGTTGCAAAATCAGTAGAATCTCAACTGCAGCACTCCGGGGTAATGGAAGTGATCTATTGGAGCATTTGTGAATTTATTTTTGGTCTAGCTTGTCTACTTTTATACCACAAGTGGTGCAATTGGTAATGACACAAGCCTTTTCATCTCAGCACCTGATGCACCAGGTTCAGCGGAACGATCAGCAGCACCACAGAAGCGAAAAGTGTCCAGTCCCACCCATTCCTCCAATGGACACTCTCCTTCTGACACTTCCCCCAGCCCTCTTAAGAAAAAGAAAAAGCCAGGAGCCGTGAATTGTAACAACAAAGACCAGGTAAGGCTCCTGGAGGCTCATCGCGAACTCAGACATGGCCTGCTGCTTTTATCGGATTGTAAGAGATCGTCAGGAGTCCCTTTAACACACACACTTCATTAATTTGGAAGTGTCTTTGTGTTGTGTAACATTTTAAAACATAAATATTGTTAGACCAGTCCCTGCCACTAGATCTTTTTCTCTCAGAGCAAAAACCAAACATATAATCTTGATTACATCCAAATAATTTTTAGTTCACTTGTAGTTGTCTAATGTGCTGATTAGGCCTGCAATATATATCATAATAATATCAGTGTGTGCAATACTCGCACTGCAAAGGACTGTTTGGAGTGTAATAATTGTTGGCTAATGAACTTGTAATTTTCATGCTAATATAATATTTATCCAGTTGAACTATTTGAGTTATGTGGTACTTTCTTTGCATTTAAGGCCCACGGAGGTGAATAGGTTTCCTCACAGTAATGAATCAGACTTCTCTGTACTTGCTCTAGTGCTGCAAGTAGCGGAAGGAATGCAAACAGAAATGAGTCACTGAAGAAATGTAGCCCAGTCCCTCATTTTCCTAAGAGAGTCAGCAGAGGTGTTTGACATGAAAGAACATCAATATAAACCTCATGTAAACGAACTCAACCAGCAGAACTGAGAGAAACAAAAATGATCTGCGGATCAATAGCAATGCATTAAAAATTGTATTTAATTATTTATATTTTGGTTTTTACTCTGACATGAGCATATTTTGTCTCAATATGAATGTCATTAAATTCACTATACTGCCAAAAGTATTTGTTCAGATGCCTTGAAGTGCATGGCATTGAGTGGTATCCCAATTCTAATCCATAGAGATTACACGATGCCTGCCCACCTTCTGCGGCTTGGACTAGCTTGCGAAGCTTTATCAGGTTGAGGTCAGGAACTCCTTGATTGGCCTCCGTGAACTCACTCATTTTTGGACATTGCTCTGTACGGTCATGTTGGAACAGGAAGGGGCTATCCCTAGTTTTTTTTTCCCCCCACAAAGTTTGGAGGTTTGTGCAAAACGAGCATTGTGAAGTGATAGGAACTGATTCTCATTATGTTAGTTGGCTATCTAAGGTTAGGCCACAGCTTCTCATCCAGTTCCATGAAGCTCTCTACACACAATTTTCAGCTAATTAGAAGGCCACATGAAATTTGGTGCTCTGTACTCAAGTGTCTCTTCCGAAAATTTGACCTTTATCCCCTGAATGCTTCACCATCTCACTGTTGTTTGAGTTTTACATGAGCCACTTATTGGCAACCACTGCAAGTTAACTGTGTCGCCTGGAAATTTTTACAGTTGTGCAGGTTATTGAACTTTGCTGCAATTCACAGAGCTCCTGAGAGCGGCCCATTCTTTCACAAATATTTGTACAAGCAGTCTGCCTGAAAAGATGTGGGATCTTAAACACCTGTGGCCATGATGGCAACAATTTGAATGCATGAATGAATACTTTTGGCAAAATAGTTTATGGTTTGACACTTGTTAAATTTTATCACTTGTATTCACCATGAGCACAATCAAACCATTTATGTATCTTTTAAAAAGGGAAGCCCAGTTTTAGTAGAATTGATTTATTGTACTCCTATTTGCAAAAAGCACCATTGTGTAGGTTTTGTTGCCTTTATTATCCCTTGTGCCGCTTACCCTGCTTGCCTCACCTTAATACTACCTTGTTTCTGTTGCACTGCACCTTTTTTTGTGTTCCTGCGTGTTTTTGAAACCTGCCCCCTGTTTCTCTTGCCTGCATTTCAGTCAGAGCTAAGACATGGTCCCTTTTACTATATGAAGCAGCCAGCACTCACCACAGACCCTGTTGATGTTGTACCGCAGGACGGCAGGAATGACTTCTACTGCTGGCTGTGCCACCGCGAGGGTCAGGTGCTCTGCTGTGAGCTCTGCCCCAGGGTGTACCACGCCAAGTGCCTCAAACTACCAGCCGAGCCCGAGGGCGACTGGTTCTGTCCAGAGTGTGAGGTATCGCACGGACGGCGTGTGTTTGTGTGTGGGTGTGGGCGTAGGCAGATGCTTGTTAGACTCAGCATGGCTCAGCTGACAAAAACGAGGTGTCCCAGTGAAGACATAAATCAGTGTAATGACCTGCTTCAGCCTGTGGTACAGGCCGAAACATGGAGACAAATGGCCCACCATGGTACATCATCCTGTCACCGCAGGAACTGAAAATCTGCACAAAATAACAAAATGTGACAAAAGTGGGTTCAGGTGCAGCTCAATCAATAATCATCCTAAAGTAAAAACTTGTAATTACATGAATTCATTACACACACACTGATACTTTCAGATGTTATTTGAATGATTATAGCCGGTAAGGGTGGCCTTCATAAACACGAGGAAGGCGATTCACTTAAAAGTTATCCTATAGTCCTGCAGGCAGTAGCTGTGCTACGCCCCAGGTTCTTCTAAAGCGAACTGCCCTGCATGTTTCCCAGCTTCAACTCCCTTAATTTCAGGTTAGGCTTATTGTCAGGCTTTTACTGAACTGCAATCATCTGAATCAGGTGTGTTAAAGCAGAGAAACGTCTAAAACATGCAGGGCAGTGTGCCTGGAGGACCAAGGTTGGGGAAACGCTTCTCTATCGAAGCATTTGAATGAAAAACTGAGTGGAAGAAAGAGGTGTGGTGGGAATCCCACAGCTTCAAGAGGATTGTGAGGTTTTTTTTTTTACCCTCCAAGCCATAATCGACAAAATTACCTGAAATAAACACTGGAAATGTATCACTGTGTGTAATGGGTTTTGGTTTTTGAATAGAATTACTAATATATATTTAACTATATTTTAATTGCTTGACTTGCACCTGTACATGAAAGAACCTTGAGCTGGGCTTGGTATAAATGTAGATGCAATTGCTCTGCATGCAAAGAATAGCTAAAGCAGCTGCTTGATTCGTGTGAAAGTAGATTTGTTAATTTTTTTTATTTAGATCTATTTCTTAGTTTTCCTAAAACTTGGACAACTGTTTAATAAAATTCAAAATGACAAATACTTAATATCTGATTGATATTATGACTACAGCTTGCGTATTTACAAAACGATAATGCTGCAATGTTAAGTAATGAAATTTGAATATCAAAATTATATTCTTATATCTCGTCTCTAATCAGTTTTTTTTTTTTTTTACCACTTTCATATTTGACGATTCCTGTTTAATTTGAATTATTTATTTGAAAGTCATCATTTAAATAATTCGTTTTGCATTACTCTAAAGCTATTTACTATTTTTTAACCTTTGGGAATGGGCGTCAGTGATGCTCCCTGGCTACACTCTGCATTTGCGACTCAGTTTGTTCAAGTTCTGATTTTCTTATAGCATCAGGCCTTTCAGCCCGATGCTATACGAACACCATGAACTGGGGATTTACAGAAAAAAAACCTGCTTAGTTTATTTTTTACGATGTACAACTAAGATGACTTATGGAATAAACTTTATAAAGTTTAACTTTGCTTGTTTATTATTATTATTAAGATTATGCAATAATTCTTGTCGTCATTTTATCTTCTTTCAGAAAATAACAGTTGCTGAGTGCATTGAAACCCAGAGCAAAGCAATGACAATGCTAACGATAGACCAACTCTCCTACTTACTGAAATTTGCACTCCAAAAAATCAAACAGCCTGGGGTAAGGAAGCCGTTTTATTTGTTGTATTGTATTGTACACAGATTTTTGAAATAATATTGGAAAATCCTGTAGCAAACAGCACCCTGGGAAAAACTATACTTGAAAAAAAAATGCTACAATTTTTTAATAATTTTTTTTTCTTTTCACTGCAGTTGCATGATCTCATACTGAACGATTTAGAAACCAATCCAAGTCCAGTCTTTTGTTGGAGTATTCTCGCTCTATAGAGCAGAAAATCTCAACGTTTTAGTTCTCTTTAAAACAAAAATTCCTATAAAACACTTTGAATTTAAGTTTAATTTGGTCAACATATCGAGAATCTTTCAATAAATAATCCATTACTTTATGTGACAAAGTGATAAATTTGTCTTATCTGCTGCCCACCAGTGAGAGTCTGGATCAGGGTGGTTTTTAAAAAAAAATCTTCAAAATCTTGCAACAAAATTTTCAGTGTGGGATTATGCTACTGCGATAAAATCTGAATTTATTTTAACTGCGTCTTGGACGTGGCTGCAAAGGTGCTGTGGCTGCAGGAGGTATTTGTTTCAAAGTTCAGGCTTTAACAGTTGTCACTTTCTTGTCTTTAATGAGCAGACAGAGCCGTTTCAGAAACCCGTGTCACTGGAACAGCATCCGGATTATGCAGAGTACATCTTCCACCCTATGGACCTAAGCACTATAGAAAAGGTACTAACATTTTTAAACACCCAAAGCAAGGGGCAGTTTTACCAAATGCTACTTTTTTTCACTAAAATGTTCTATCGTCCTTAAATATGTAAATATGTTTATTCCCTTTTTGATAGAATGTGAAAAAGAAAATGTATGGCTGCACTGAGGCTTTTCTTGCTGATATGAAGTGGATTCTACACAACTGCATCATCTATAATGGAGGTTTGTCATTTATAAATATATATAAATTCTCCTTTTATTGTGCAAACTCCTACAGAAAAATAAAATTACTACAATTTCTTTTTTCAGGTAATCATAAATTAACAGCAACTGCAAAGGTCATTGTCAAGATCTGTGAACATGAGGTAAAAGTCCTCTTCTAAATTGGTAAGGACAGAATAAAAATAAGTAATGCGTCATTAATGTTGTTTTTAAATTCATTTTTAGATGAATGAGATTGAAGTGTGTCCGGAGTGCTACTTGTCTTCTTGCCAAAAAAGGGATAACTGGTTTTGTGAGCCATGTGTAGGTCTTTGCTTCATCTTGAATACCATATTTACAGAGTGTTTTACACATTTGAAGCATATTGAATTACTTTTCCTTGTTTTCAATAGAGTCAGCCTCACCCGCTGGTTTGGGCTAAGCTGAAGGGTTTTCCTTTTTGGCCGGCAAAAGCACTCAGAGAAAAGGACGGTCAGGTAGACGCACGCTTCTTTGGGCAACATGATCGGTAAGAGAAACGGCTCTTGTTGCGAATCGATTTAATTCATTTTTCTAAGTTGCTGATTTTCATATTCTTTTTGCCGCCGTCCGTTCAGCGCCTGGGTTCCGATCAACAACTGCTACCTGATGTCCAAAGAAATCCCTTTCTCTGTGAAGAAAACAAAGAGCATTTTCAACAGCGCCATGCAAGAGATGGAGGTCTACGTGGAAAACATCCGCAAGAAATTTGGCATCTTTAACTACGCACCCTTCCGCACTCCCTACACCCCCAACAACCAGCTGCAGATGCTGATGGACCCTAACAACCCCAACTCCGGGACGGTGAAAACGGAGAAGCCAGACAAGCTCCGCTTCAACTTTGACATGACTTCCTCTCCCAAGATGATCCTCAGCAAGAGTTCTACGCCCAGCGGGATGAGCCGGCGGGCCTCCATGATGGAAATGCCTCGGTCTCCAATGAGCACCAACTCCTCGGTCCACACGGGGTCCGATGGGGAGCAAGAAACCGAGAAGCCGAGCAGGAACCCTGCCTTACACTACAGCACTGGAGAGGAATCGATGGACTGCACTGGTAGATCATATTTCAAGTTTCTTTTTCTTTGGCGGCCATGATGACGATTTTACTGCTTTTGAAATATTTAGCAAAATCTTTTAATTACAGCATCTCCTGTATCGGCGAAGCCTGGTCCAGCTGCTAGTGTGAGCAGCAGTCCAAAACCCATAAACTCTGCACTGGCTCCCAAGCAGGAGAGGACAGCAGGAACCGGAGGCATCCTCAACCTTAACCTTGGTCAGTAGCACATTAACTAGTATTTATGAGGGATAACCCAGTAAGAATGTATAGGTCCCTTGAAATTTCTATCATATCGCAACCAGAATATTGATGGTATTTGAGATTTTAATAACAATGCAAAGTAGTGCATGTTTTAAAAAAAACATGCACTTTTTACTTTGATACCACCAAATGAAATCCAGTGCAGCCATCTGCATTCAGAAGTCACCTGATTAATTTCTGAAATAGTAGAATTGGTAAAGCTGTGTGTAATTCTAAGTTCAGAAATATATGATACAGTCCATGTATCATTAACATGTGTGCTAATCACATTCAGTCTGTTGGAAACATGGAAAACTTGGTCATGTCTTTCTGTCTTTTTTTTGTTGTTGTTGTGGTTATGAGGCTTTATTTTAGCTAAATAAGTTTAGAATGGCACAGTCACAGTACACACCTTAACCAAATGGGAAACTGTGACAGGACTTGACTTGTCTATGGTCATACTCCATCCAATCTGACTGACTTTAAATAATTTTACAAAGAAGAATGAGCAAATATGCCGGTGTCTACATGTGGAAAGCTAATAGACGCATCCTCCATAAGACCTACTGCTGGAACTCTGGGAGGCTGATTGCATGTAGGCATCACTTATAAGATTTTTGTTTTGTAAAAATAAATAAATAAAATATTGAAAACCATGTACACTTTTCTTTCTACACCACAATTATGCACTTATCTTGTTTGGATTTATCGCATAAAATCCCATCGGAATACAGCAAACATCTTTTTTGACTGATTTGGAAGGATGTACAAGACGGTCACATGTGATTACCGTGACCGTCGTCCTGTAATTTGTGTTTAACTCAGATCGAGTGAAGGCTGAAATGGACCTGAAGGAACTAAGTGAGACTGTGCAGCAACAGCAGCAGCAACAACAAGCAGCTCCCACTACTGTCGCCACTCCAAAGAGACCCATCAGGAGTCTGGACAAGACCATTGAAAGCTGCAAAGCACAGCTTGGTAAATGTAGATGTACTTTATGACTGTTTGAAACATGGCCTTGGTTTTGGATTTGTTAAATATATAAAAATGATTATTTTGATCATCTTTGCCCAACAGTTTTCTGTAGTCTGACACTCTGTCTTTGTATCTTGTGCCCATGTAAAACAATCACCTCAAGCTACTTTACAATAGAAATGAGTTCAGTTCAGACAATTACATGTAGTCCAATTCAGTCCAGTGATACAATATAGTGTGTTTTTGTGTTTTACTACAATAATTGTGAACTTTACATTTGCCTGCACAGGTATTAACGAGATATCTGAAGATGTTTATAAAGATGTGGACCACAGCGACTCTGAGGACTCAGAGAAATCTGACTCCAGCGACAGCGAATATCCCAGCGATGAAGAACATCGGTCCAAGAACTCTGCACACGAGGACAAGGAGAAGGCAGAAAGAAAAAAGTCAAAGGCAAGCGCGGAGGGAGAGGGTAAGGAGGGAGTTACAGCGACGGGGGATAAAACCGCTGCCCACGAGCCTTTGCTCAAAGAGAAGCCGGGCTGCAACGGTCCAGACAGGGGTCTGCAGGACAAGCCCAGGACACCTCAGTCTCAACCCGTAACTGAAAAGCCTAAACCGCCAGAGGAGGGCAAAACAGCCGCTGCATCGGCTGAACAGGACTCTGATTCTGAGAGGGAGCTCGTCATTGATCTGGGCGACGAACATGGAGGACGGGACGCAAAGAGGCAGAGAAGAGACCCGAGCTCCGCCGCTGCCAAAACTACAAAAGAGTCCAGCACTGCCAAGGTGGAAGGTGAGGCTTTGTCCACTTTATGGTTGTGCTCTGTTTCCATCGCATTTTAAGACAAAATACAAGTTAAAAATAAGCCTAAACTGAAGTACTGGTAGGATCATGTCTGCTCTGCTGCTCATTGTTTTTTTTTTTTTTTTTTTTTTTTGTATGTTCACAGTGATGCTGGAATGTCTTCATTGGATATGTTGGTATAAAACTATCTTTGGTAGAATAAGTTCATTTGGATTTGTAGGTATGATTTTCAGGTGATTCTCTGACAACATTTTCAAGAGACTACCATTAGTTGGTGTTTGATTTCCTCAGAGCCAAATTCTGTTCTTTCTTTCAGCCGATTTTATTTGTGCATTGGTTTTTACTTTGTTAAAATGCATAAAAATAAGTTTAGGACTTTATCAGTTTAGGAGAAATATGGAGAGAAAGAAATCTGCAAAAAGATAAATGCTTTTTGCACTTATATGATTGCAAGAAGCGGCGATTTCCATGGTTTTCCTTAACGTGGCAGATCTCATTTAGTTTAAAACATTCATGAAAATGCAAACCATTTTCTGTTTTTCGGACAAACGTTTTAGCCACAACCCTAACGTATGAGCAACAATTTTTACTCTTACTGGTTCCATAGTCTTCAAAATTAAATGTCATTTGTTGTTAAAGACAGGATTTTTTAGTCTTAGTTTAGTAATCTTTATTTATGTTATTACACTGTACCAAAGCAACAAATCTCACGATGCCCAGACACAACAAGGTCTGTTGAATGTTTCTCCTCAGTTGTTCAGCCTCTGCAGTAACCCTGCAAAGGAATATTGCTCCTGCAGCTGTCTTAGTCCATGTTTAAGCACTTTAACGTTTCATTATCTACAATCAGCTTATGGGCATGATTATTTTTTATTGTGGCTTGGCTTCAAACTGGAATTTTAACTGCGGGCTGAATAAAGAAGAAACTGGCATAAATAAAACGACGAACAGAAGGAATACATTGAAGTTTGTGAAGCTTGCTATAATGCCAGAAATCATAATTTTTCATACTCCACTTGGGTCTTAACTTTGAAATCAGAACGGTCTTAGATTTGGCAGAACTTGGAGAAAACCTGGAAGAAGACTCAAACTCTGTGATTAAACCTGGGAGGAAAAATGGGAAAGTGTAATTTTCTTCCACAATGTTGCCTGCCTGTCTGCATCGCAAATTTGCATAAAATATTTATTGTTGCGTATTAAACTTCGGAAGAATCCTTGAAATGTGTAGACATGCTGGTCAAGTGATATGCACAATGCAAACCAAACCAGGTTAATGCAACAGTGTGACTTCAGATTCACTCTTTGGTTCCTTTTTTAAAATTATCTCTTTCTCCCTCAATTAAAGAGAAAATATACATCTTACTTTCTACAAATGGGGTTTAATTGTAATGCTTTTTCACATCGTTTTGGGTTTAAAACGCTGATGTTGTAAATCCAGACTGTGTGGTGGATTATTAAGCAGTCCTAGTTATTCATTCTTGCTTTCTGTTTAGGCAAGCTGTCTTCATCTGCTGCATCAGCCACGCCGACACGAGATGCTGCCGCCAACCTGAAGGACTCCCTGCAGCCGTCCATCACAGCAGCGCTCAACCTCGTTTCCAGTGCAGCATCTGGTCAGCCCAGCGCCTCCACAACCACCAGCGGATCTACCACTGCGCCACCTTCTGGCTCCACAACGTCCACAGCACCCACAACTGTAAAAAAACAGCGGCCGCTTCTTCCTAAAGAGACGGCTCAGCATGTGCAGCAGGCGGTGGTTTGGAGCCCCACCAAGTTACAGACGTCGTCGCAGAAATGGCAAGTGCAGAAGCTCCAGAGGCAGCAGAACGAAGAGCAGTCGGGTGTCCCGGCGCAGGGTCAGAGTCAGACGCGCAGCCAGCAGCTGCAGTCGCAGCAGAACTCCTCCAGCACTCGCTATCAGACCAGACAAGCAGCTAAAGGTAATATAAAAACGCCACTGGGATTATGCATCACAAAACTTGTACAACTATTTGAGGTTGTTTAATTTCTCTTAACATTTCTCCATCTTTGTCAACTGCAGTGCAACAAAAAGACCCAGCTCAGAGCTCCTCATCAACAGCGGGACAGATCACATCTGCTGCGTCGTCTCTGGTGTCAGCAGACTTGCAGATCCCCACAGTTTCAGCAGATGTAGCAGCAGATATCGCCAAATACACCAACAAAGTAAGTCACATTTCCCATTAATAATACTTCTAATACACGGGTTAGATTCCTTCATGTACATTTTCTAATATTTACAGACAAATATTGAAACCTAAATAAAGTTACTGCTCTGTTCTCTGGATTTGCTTTGCAGGGATTTAAAATGCATAACTTTATCATTTTTCTCACAGATTATGGACACAATAAAAGGGACAATGACTGAAATCTACAACGATCTCTCTAAAAGTACATCAGGAAATACAATTGCAGAGGTAATCCCTCCGTCTCTCATTGGTGCGGCTCGGAGGTCTTGCGTGTTTAGTGGTGGGAAGAAAATATGTAGTTTATTCTTCCTTCTCTGCCTCCAAAAACAACTAATGCCACAAAAACAATGAAATACTTTAAAAAGTTTGTCGGGTTTTGAAAATGGGGTTTTGAAAGAAAGACAAGAAGTACATCTGTCTGTCACTGCGTCAACTATGATGAACTCCTCTGTAAATGAAAGTATTTCTAGAGTGAAAACATTAAGATTTTTTTTTTTATTCATACAGCAAAAACTTGCCATGTTATGTAAACACATGCCAGATTAGAATGACTGATTAAATTAATTCTGAGTTGTTGAAGTGTCCCAGTCAAAGTCCAAATCTCAAAGTCTGTGGTGGGACCATAGCAGGAGGGAATGCCAGTAAACCTCATCAAATAAGTGAAGCAATGTGGTAAAGAAAAGAAGACCAAACGTCCCAGCTGGATTATGTAATTTAGAATAAAATGGTTTCAGTGTATTTCTATAATTAACCTCGGTTAATTATAGAGTGTCACAGTTTTGTTTAATGGCTGCTTCTGTGCTTTTATAAAATAAATGTTTTACCTATGCACTTTGAAGATCTTTTAAAAAGAAAAGATTGTTTGATTATGCCTACTTAAACAGGTTGTACTTTATTTTAACCACGACTGATTTCTTGATTGTTTTGTTGCTACAGATTCGACGGCTGAGGATAGAGATTGAAAAACTCCAGTGGCTTCATCAGCAGGAGTTATCAGAAATGAAGCATAATCTGGGTAGGTTTGTGCTTCCAGGGCTGCATGGATATCATGCGATTACCTTTTATTTTCTAAGACCGTTAGCATGGTTTCATGTTGAACTTACCGCTTGAACGCAGAGCTGACGATGGCGGAGATGAGGCAGAGTCTTGAGCAGGAACGGGAACGTTTGGTGGCCGAGGTGAAAAAACAGATGGAGCTGGAGAAGCAGCAGGCGGTGGATGAGACCAAAAAGAAACAGTGGTGCGCCAACTGCAGGAAGGAGGCCATCTTCTACTGCTGCTGGAATACCAGCTACTGTGATTACCCCTGTCAGCAAGCACACTGGCCTGAGCACATGAAGTCCTGCACACAGTCGGGTAAAACAAGAATTCTCTCAGTTTTAAGTAATTTTACTGTTTTTCCAATCTGCTTTAAAGCGTAGCATCTGTTGCTACCGCAGCTTTCAAGCAATCTTAGCTTGTTTAAAAAGTTAATGTGTAATGTTTGCAAAAGTATTTGTATCCTTTTTCACATTGTGATCATAAATTTCCATGTGATGAAGCAAAATATTCCCACAACATAAGGCTGCCACCAGAATTTTGCTGTTGTTTTTATGTACGTCGACCGACGAGTTCAGTTTTGCTCCCATGCATCTTGAGTTAAACTGCAAACAGATGTTCCCACATAATCTATGGATCTTTGCAGCTCCTTCAGTGTTGCCATGGATCTCTTAGCTGCCTCTGTGATTAATGCTCTTCAGAACCTGAAGATTGATGCAAAACCATTTCTTCAGGTTTGCAGTTATGATTCCTTATCCAATTTAGGATGATGGGCTCTCTGACGTTTAGCACATGGCTTATTATTTTATAATCTAATCCAACTTTAAACTTCTCTCCAACTTTACTCCTGATTCACGTACTCACTTGTGTTTCTCTAATGAACCCCGGAGGTGGGTTCAAAACAAATTAGGTGACTTAAAGGCAGCTGGTTGCAGTGGATTATATTTTAGAGGCATCAGTTGAGGTAAAGGGGTTAATCACGTATATAAGTTTGTGGTCGTAACCTGACAAAATGACAAATTTCAAAAGCTATGATTGCTTTTGTAAAGCGCTTTTGTGTGTATTGGCACGGTCCCTTTGACAACGGAAGGAAATTGAATTGTTTAAAATCAATTTTATAGCCTGATTTGATTTTGTGTTGCACAAAAAGTTAAAAAGTCACTGTCAAAACATGAACCGTGTCTTTCCTCTCATGTTGGTTTTTGCTCTTCCCCAGCCACAGCATCCCAGCAGGAAGCAGAGGCAGAGCCCAGCTCGGAGCCGTCTGTCAAACCATCGGGGCACTCTCCCGCTGTGCAGTCCGCTCCCTCAGCCGCAGGCTCGATATCGGACAAAAGCAACTCTCCCACCTACACTGACAAAAACAAGGACAGCTCTGGTGTCACTGTGACCTAACTGATACACTACAGACACATCGGTGGAGTGAATGTGAGGCAGGTGGCCTCGAAGTTGGTGCTGCAAGTCCTGCACCTTGACGACAAATCACTTTTTTTTTTTTTGTTTCCTTTCTCTCTCTTTCATTCCCATTTGTATATGTGGTCACTGGACTGTTTTCGGTTCACTTCTCATTTTCGGTTTCCACATCTGCGTTTAAGTCAGTTAATCATGTGAAAGTAGTCTGTCTCGAGATGTGAAATGTTTTCATTCTACAGTTTTGCATTGTTGCTCAGATTATATCAACCCACAGGATAATCTCTTCATTTCCCTCTTTCATTGCTGCTCCACAGGATTTTGCTGCTGTTTTAATTGCTCTCCATATTGTGAGATAAAACATTTGAAACAGCTTTCAACAGTTATACACAATGATTATGGTGCCATCACAAATACTTAGACTGATTTATTTTTTTCTTTCCTTTTGTGGTTTGAACCACACTTGCTTAATGTCGAGTAGTGCAGGTTTAAACAACACATTTCAGTCCAACATGTCTGCTTCATGTCAGTGGTGGCGTTTTGGTTTCATACCAGTTTTGTATTGTAGTTCTGTGTTATATAGCCACACATTTAAAATGGACAAAAAAAAAACAAAATCTGATTTATTAAAAAGCCTAAAAAATTTAAACTGTACAGCTTTTGTAAGAAGATACCTGAACAATATTTATAGTGTTACATGTTTTTATAGTATGTTTATTGCAATCACATTTCTATGTGTTGAGAAAAGTTATTTGAAATGAAACTTCTTCACATGAATGTCAGCTCTTAGTGAAGTCTTTGTGTAGCCAGTTACCCAAAGCAGATGTAAATCCAAAAATGTGCCCATCTGAGTAGACATAAATATATATTGCTTTTTCAGCCATATATTTCCTGTGAGCATGTTTGTGTTGAGTTCTGTCTTGTTACTGTTTACATATTGTAAAAAGAATAAATGGACTTGTGAAGAAGTTTCTCAACTTATTTGATCTGAACGGATATGAAAACACATTTTCTTTCTATTGCAGTGTTGCAAATATATAAGTTACTGATCATCCAATTGTAAATTGGTGATAAAACCAAGAAGCAAAGAAGCTGCATGAGCACCCTGGCATCGCCGTTGCTGCATTTTACAAAAGCATTTATTTATTTTTGTGAGAACAAAAGCAAACTGCGAGTTATTTACATGGCAAAGTTTCAGGTAATTTGGTGGCTGTTGGATTCCTCTATTTTACAACATGAAGAATGAAAATGTAAACGAAAAGTACAAATGTATTTTTTCTCCCCCTCCCCCCTGTCATGCTTAAATGTTTCAACTTACCAAACTGAGGAAATTCAAAGAGCAGTTTGCAAAAGAAGACAACCATATATGGACAAACGATTTCCTCAAAAGTAAAAGATTGAGCCACATTTGGCTGCCACAAAACACAAACACATTTTATTCTATTTTTATGAGCCACTCTTCTTTACAGAAGTTATTTAAGTCAGTCACACAGGAAGGGTTTTGACAATTATGAACTAAGGCACTCCACAAATTTTTATTTGAAGTATGACATGCTGATTTATCTTGAATGTCCTCTTGCTGCTGTAAGAAATAGAAACGCTGGATATTGCCAAAAATATTTGTCCACCTATCTTTAAATATATTGACTTGACTGGCATGCCATTCTTGAGCCATATGATCTCAAATTATGCTGACTCACTCTTTAGACCAACGTACATGTAAAAAAAAAAAAAAAAAGATATGGCCTAAAAGAAGAATATATCTTGGCAGTTATTTCACAAGATGAAATGGTAATTTTATAAAATTTTGACCATTTTTCCTGAAGCGCAATAGTGGTGTCAGACACTTATGTGTGATTAAAAGGCATGGCCCGCAGTTTTAATTCATTTCAAAGATTCACTCCATTGGTGTTATGGAGTGAATCTTCACTCGGTGGCTTACTTTTGCCACCGAACTCACGCATATCTTTAAGGAGCTAGATTTAAGTGCTAATGTGCAGTTCTGTTGAAAAAGGAAATGTTCTACATCAAAAATACCTCAACTGTTTCACATTATGATTTTTACAAAGCAAGGCATAACTTATTACAAGTAACTATTATAACTTATGCTTAATCAGGTTTGGTTGCACAATGTAGGATTTAATTTATAAATTCCAAGCTTTCAAATATTTTTTTAAAATGTGATTTGCTCTTTTAGTAATAATGTCACATTGCTATTTTTATTACAAATAAAATGGACATTACATTGCATGTATTTTTACTATCAATAAAACTAAGTAGAACACGCCTTTTAGAGATTATTTAATTCGAAAAACTAAGTTAGCAAACAATCACTTTCCAAGGTACACTTCTCACTCACAATAATGAGATGGATGCAGCGTCAACACTGCTTCCGCCTCTGGCGAAATCTCGCGAGATTCCAAATAGTAGGGCAAAGAAAATGGAATCCCATGCTAGCATGGTAGCTGAACGAATCTAACAACTACTGGAAAACAGTATCATATACTTCAAGGTATTGTATTCTTGTCTGCTTCTGGTGTTCGCAGACAGGATTATCAAATATAGTTAGCTTTAAAATGTAGTTCTTTGTTACCAGTTCACCGTCACGGCTAGCTAAGTTAGCTACAGACAACAACGTCGGACGCTTTTAACTAGTAGCCATTCTCCCCTGTGGCCTAACGGAATAATGTTGTCGAGAGAGCAGATAAATGATTTTATTTTTGCAATTTCTGGTTGAGGTCTATTATTTAAATTTAGAAGACTAGTTTCATTACTACTTATCTAACTAGTGTTATCGACGTTCAGAATGCATTTTAATATTGTTAAGGGATATGAACAAATAGCACCACACTGTTTCTGCTCTGGTAAATAACATGACGAAATGTAGTTCAGACACAAGGGTCAAACGTTTAATTAACATTAACATTGAGGTTATAACGTGTATTCAAAGTACAGACTACAAAATTTATCATTATGTGTAGTTTTTATGCTGAATGCACATTTGGGGTTAAACCTGAAAGGCCAGCTTTGCACAGATTACAGCAGCATGCAGATTCTTTGCCTACTTACAGATGAAAGTTTACCAGATATTTTTTCAAAATTGGACATCTTTACTTACTTTTGCTAGTATTTTTGCAGGGGTAAATTAAAAACACCACTTCCCTATAAAATAGAGCTCAGTTGTCCTTTATGTTTCATCTGATGTAAGCAGTTTTTTTAATGGCCTCCCTGAAAAAGGAAAGTTATCTTAAAAACATTAGGCTTGTGTAAGTAGATTTTATTTAAAAACATTTTTTGTTTATAATAATCAATTTTCATGAGTATTACTTTCAGATTTTTGTTTTCTCAATATTTTATTTAAATAAAAAAAAAACATTTTGTCACAGTAACTAACCAAAATGAAACCTGGCCCAGGTCAATTCTTCTTCTCATTTGGCATGTGTTGCCATTTTATTCTTCCTACTTCCACAAACTACTTCATACCAATTCACTTCAGTATCACATCATTAATATTGCAGTAGAGTGTTTTTCATAATTTATAGCAATATTTATTGATAGAAATGCTCAAATCAGGCCTGTAATGTAACTTGATTTGTTTTCAATTTTCTTTTTTGTAAAGTTTATAAAAGTGCCTTTTTCAATTTGTTCATATTTTTATCCTCTTAGGCACAATTAACTCAGGAAATATGAGCGTAAGATCTCAGGTCAAACCCAAATAAGTCTAAATTTACATCCTATTTGTAGATATTTATTGGACTCCTAGAACTCTATTTCCTTATAGTAGATTAAAAAAAACTGGTTTTAATTGTCTGTAGAAATGGATAGAAATTGATGTATAATACTGCTACTGAGACGGTGTTTTTGCTTAAATTGTTTGTGAACAGGACTGCTGGCTACTGATGTCAGCATGGACACAGTAGAAAAGACCAATGCAGTTAATGACGATGGTGACTCAGGTACAACAGGTACGTGGATGAGTTTCCTAAGCAAAATGCTAAAATATCACGGTGTTGGTTCTACTTTGGTCATTCATTTTCCCTGTAGATGAACAGAGCCAATCAGGTGTGGTGGACTCCGGTGCAAGGCCGTCCTTGTCGCAGGTTAAAAAGTCCTGGGGCTTCAGAAGGACAACCATTGCTAAACGGGAGTTCATGGAGGAGGTCGGAGACCTGACCCACAGTCCCCCACCACTTCGAAGGGGCAGAAGCCGAAGAACCAACCAGGCGCCAGAGACGAACACAGAAGAAGACACCAAGCAGAAAGCTACTCGAACCGCTAGGAGTGTGATAGAGGACCTGCAGTGGTCTGCCCCTTCCTCCCCTGCGTCAGAGGACAGCAAGGAGCCACCAGAGACCTCTGCTGGAGGGAGCTTTGATCCCAGCTTATGGCAGGACTTTGGCTCTGCTTTCCACACAGCGTTCTCACTGCTTGGTGGCAACGAAGGCCTGTCGTTGACAGATGCCCTGACAGTTCCTAGTTTCTTTGAGCCTGCTAATGAAATTGAGCTCACTGATCCACAGCCTGTAGAAGAAAACGAGACCCCTGATAACCTGGATGAGATGGAGGTCACACAGCCTGTTGCTCCTGCCATTGTCGGAGAAAGAGAGAGCGATTATGTTGTGGTGATCTCTAGTCAGGAAGAGGACAGTGATGAAAAGTCTCAGATGCAAATTAAAGAACAGCTGGCCAGAAGCAGCAGGCAGGGAGACTCAAAAGCTCGAGGTGGGAATGGTGGAAGAGGAAAAGCCAGGGGGAGAGGGAGAGGCAGGGGAAGAGGTAGAGGAAGGGGGAAAGGTAAGGGAAGAGGCCGAGGCAGGGCAGCGGTGCTTCAGTCCATCATGGCAGTCAACGAAGACACAGACGATGAAGTGGTGCTTGTTAACGCAGACGAGCAGCAGGATTTACCCAAAGATGGCATCCAGATCGACCCACAGATCCCTCCTGAGATGGAATCAACATCTGCACACTTTGGTATAACTCTGAATGCTGCACTGCAGTCTGTCAGCACAGGCTGCGTAATCCTAGACAGCGATTTTAACCAAAGTGGCGCCATAACTCACGGCCAGTTTGATGATGCACAAGATGAGGTGGAAGGAGAGGAAGACAATCAGGGTGAGACTACAGCAGAGATTTCCAGCATAACAGAGAGCGAGGGACAGGACTCCAACGCCACGTGCTTCGTCTGCAGCCAAATGCACATTAAGAGGTAACAAAGTCTCTTAGCTGAGAGATTTGCATTCCTGTTTTTTTTATGCCTGTTTCACTTCCTGAAAACGTCCGTTTTTCAGGTTCATGATCTGCTGTAGCAGCTGCCAGGAGTGGTTTCATAGCGCATGTGTCGGTATCAGTGAAACGTGGGACGGGACGACAGAGGAGAGAGACCAAGACTACATGTGTTTAACCTGCACTACGACGAGGCAGAGCATCATCCACCTAGAGTCGCACCTTGAGCCAGACCTTAGCTTTCCTGAATGTCTGACACTGAGTCCTCCTGCTGTGGAAACGGAGCCACAAGAGGAGCAGCAGCAAGTTGTCAAGGTTTGAATTTAGTTTGGATTGTTATCCATTCAACAAAAGGTTCAGAGTGAAGTTAAATGAAAATGATAGATGTTTTTGAATTTTGCTCTGATTTATTTTAAGATTTAGCATAAGTATAACAAATTTGAATGAGTCTGCATTTAAGTTGGTGATCTGTGTTTAGGAGGCTGTTTTAGTAGAGGAGAAGGAGGAGGAAGAAGAAGAGAGGGAGGCTCTTGCGATAAAGCCTCAAGTTGAAGCTGAATCTGAGGTGGAAACAAAAGCTGAAGTTGAAGCTGAGGGGGAAACAAAAGGTGAAGCTGAAGTTGAAACTGAGGTGGAATCAAAAGCTGAAGTTGAAGCTGAGGGGGAAACAAAAGCTGAAGTTGAAGCTGAGGGGGAAACAAAAGCTGAAGCGGAAGCTGACCCTCAGTGTGAGATGGAGGCAGATGATTCGTTCCCTCTCTGCACTGGGCCTGGCTGCGCAAAACCAGCGCTACCGGACTCGGTTTACTGTGGCACCGACTGCATCCTTCAGCATGCTGCTATCACCATGAAGACTCTTTCCAGCCCTAAGGTGCCTAAATCCAAAGGACGACCTCAGAGAAAAGCTGCAGCAAAGGTGAGTAAACACCTAGACTAGGTGAAGCGCTTTAGAGTTAAAGAGTTGTTTTGTAGATAATGGATGGGATCTTTGACGCTGATATGTTTTAAAATATTCCTTCCAGGCTGAAAGCTCGTGCCGAACATCTAAGAGGTTGGCAAGAAAAGCTGTGGAAGTTGCTGATGAAGTGGAGGCGGAGGAAGATCAGGCAGAGCGGGAGGAGCCGTCCGCTTCTCCTAAAACCTGTGACCCCAATCTCACAGATGTTCAGTCCACTTCCATACCGTCATCTAACCTAAACACCACGTGTATGTACCACTCAGTACTCGTACACATTCAGGCAGTTTATTCACCATGCACAAAGCACCTCCTCAGATACTATAGAGCTGTCCTTCCCTTTAAATATATTGGCTACATAAAACAAACACACACTCCCTGTACATTTACATTTACTCTCATGGATGACTGAAAAGTAGCAGGGGTCAGCTCTGGGTAAGTATGTTAAATTTTATTGTTGCTCTTGGATTTAAATACCAAAAATGTTGTGTTGAGAGAGTCTTAATGCATCATATTAGGTAAACCCTAAAACAAAATGCCTGGGTATGTCTGAATTTCTGTGTTGATGCAACTTCATTTAAACTCCCAAGCTCTCTATAAATCTCAACTTTGAAGGATCATTTGAACAATGAACAAAACCTCACATGTTGGATACAACTTTCCTTTTTTTTTGGTGGGGGGAGCATTACTCATCATATGACCAGTAAAACTATCAAGATTCTTTCCTAAAGTTTTGCAATAGGATTTTATATTTAATCTCTATATTGTGCACCCATGTTTAACTTTCATTCAAGAGAAAAGTGCAGACAGGCTGCTCAGGCCTGCTGACTGCGTTTCAAAAATGTTCCTTGGTGACAGTGTTTCACGTTTACTCTTAAAATATCTTAATCAATTTCTACGGCTGCTTTATGAGAAACATTGCTACTCTCTTGCTTCGTTTTCAGTTTAAAAAGTAAACATGTTCTCACAACATAAAGGTCAGATCCCTGATGCACGTTTCTGCTGGCTCGTTGGAAGCCCTAGGAATGAATCTATCCACAAAATCTGCATGTTAAACATCCCTCACTAATCACTTTCAGCCAGAATTGGCAGCAGTTTTCCTAGTTCTTGATTGTGACAATGGGTTTTTTTTTTTTTTGTGACTGTATGGTTTTTGTGCATTTATGAAGCTCACACTTCATACAAAAAGCCTGGGAAAGCTCTCAAAGTAAATTAAACATACAGTAAATATTTACAGTACGAACATTTTTTTTTTTGCACAATTTATCACCAGTTTTACAATACATAATACTACTAAATGAATGTCAAAGTCCAGACTTAAATCCAGACCTCGTCCATCCAGTCAGACTGAGTTTGAGCTATTTTTCAAATTAGGAAAATAAATGTTATTTCTAGGCGTTAAACAATTATTGTAACATACCACAATAAGAATATTCTACATATTATTGACACGAGGACTAAAAAAACCAATTCATGCCATATTTTTTAGATTTTATGTGTGAAAAACTTTAAAAATCAAGTTATGTGAAAAGTTTTGAGGGCTGTAAATGCTTTTAGAAGATATTTTACATTTTAAGGCTTCAATATTAGGGCGACACATTTCCTGTCCAGTTCCCAAAAGGTTACATAAATGTTTAGTTAATGACGTTTAACTTCAGACTGCAACTTAAACTCCCTCTTTATGCTATATAATTATGCCATTCTCTGTTCTTTTCAGAGTTGCTTCTTTTGATGAAGTATATTTTTAAGAAGGTATTTACTATTTAGCAACCTGGTGCCACCAACTGGCAACGTTTTCCTGATATATTTTGAGGTTACATTTAAACACAATCCGAGTGCAACTGAAGCTTTTTGTTGCATTAGATGCTTCACTGCATACACGTAGCGTCTGCATTTTAAAACTCCCCATGTTCATGCCGTCTCAAAGTAGCTTTCCTGATAAACAAAATCTCACATTATGCTGTTTACGCTTCCAGTAACCTTAGTAGACATCTCTCTTTCTTCAAAATGGACGGAGAAAGTCTTCGGCTGACTATTGAGAGGGCAGCTGCTTTCGAGCAGGAAGAGTTTGTTTCTACACATGGTACATAAATCTGGTATACACTGTTCGAATTAGAGTTTTGTGACGGTGGAGGAAAGACTTGTCTGCACCAGTGAAAGGCTGTCCTCCTGCTTAGCCTCAGGGATGAGTAACAGTTCGTTTATACATTCAAGCCTCCGCTGGAGCAGAGCACCATTTTTACCTCGGCGTGGAGGGGGTGTGTTGAAAAGCTGAAGTTGGATGACAATAAGCCAACTTTGCTCTCAAGTGATGACATGAATACAGCAATGTTAGCTGTGTCAAAGTACTTTGAGTATTTTCTACTCAATACATTACAGCATACACATTTCTTACATATACACACACGGACTGCTGCAAACTACTTTTTCTGAAGTTTTTTTGAGATTTTTTTTTTTTTACCAGGGTCAGCTTTTAATATTTTTTCTTTTGCATTTTTTTTTATATGATCACTCCTCAAACTCAAGTAGGTACTGACGTACCTAGTGTTGATGCTTGTACACTCAGCTGATCAAACTGCCAGAATTGCACATCTATTTAATATTTGATGGGAGTGGAGGGCTGTTGATGCCTTTCTGTTTCAACCCCTTTGTTAAAATACACGGATTAATTACAATAATATCAAGGTCCTGCCTCGGATCCGAATATTCTTGCAGCATTGGCCGAGTCTTGATATATACTGATGGCAAAAAGAAAACTTTCCCCACAACACCAGTTGTCCTGCAGTGTATCATAACCAAAGAGACAACCTGTTCTCTGCTCAGCACCTCGTGGAACCACTGAGCCTCTGGGTGTGCAGCTGTGAAGTGCTGGCACATTCCTGAAGAGGATCCCGACTGAACATCTGGTCCCTGGCAGGAATCGGTCAAGTCTCCAGCTGTGGTACACAACACGGCACACAGTTTCTCGCTGGGGTGGACATCAAGGAATGAGACAACCTGAGACAGCGTCTTCACTCCATGATCTTCCCTGAACAAATGTGATCACAGGGGCTGAGAGCAGAAGTTTTGTCCTGGTGAATCAAAGCACTCCATGTGATCTTTTTAGATGATCACTATTATTGCTTTATGGTCCTTATTCCAACTACATGTTTCTTTTCCATCAGTATATACACCAAAAAGCAATACAACCCAACTCATTTTACATAATACATCCTGTTCACCCAGATGTGGTAATTTGCTATTCTTTTGTGAGAGTAGATCCACTTTTTAAATAATGCATTAAGGAGATTTTGGTTTCCAACACCTGCAACGTAGGACACCAACATCATGTCAACAGGTTGATCAGACATTTATATGGAATTTATAAAAGCATACAAACTAAATTATTAATATCATGCTGTCATATTTATCAAACGCTCAGTATCCACAAAATATTTTCAGCCTAAATACCCAACCATTTTAAATATTACTATCAATTAAACATCTCAGATTTTGAGCTTGTTACAATATCATCAAAAGTCAGTAGTTACCTAAATCTAAAAAGGTGAATTTCCACTCTTAATGTTAAATCCCACACGTCAGTAGGGCTTAAATTCAAAAATTAAAAATTAATAAAATCAGAAGAGAAACTTCACTGTTTTTCTTCAACCTCAGTGCATTTGTTTTGTGAAAAGATCCGTAGAGCTCAGCATGTCGTTTATTGGAGATTCCTGAGGACCCAAGAAGATCTGAGATCATTTGAAGTTTTTCATCCAAGTTGAGGTCAAAGATTTGAGCAGTTCCTAGATTTTTGCTTGATAATTGTCTCAAACACAATTAAAGGTAACTATACTAATCACACAATACACAATATCGTAATGTTTTTTCCCCCAAAATGCAGTAAAAAATTATACGATAAAGAATTTGTCAGAAATCGGTAAAATACAAAAATACAATTGCTATTGTTTTGTAAAATACAAAAACAATAGCTGCATATATTTATATGAAGTTAGTAAGTTAATATACTCAGTAGAGATGGGCTGACTGTCAGCATATTATGAGCTACACGTGGCTCAGCAGTAGTGCTATACTTACCCACACCTGTATGGGTAAGTATAGCCACACGAGATGGCTACTGCACGTTTTCCGTTCCCACAAGGGAAAAAATAATCAACTGCTTCCAGCTATTGAGTCACAAAAAATAATGCCCTTCATGACTTGAAAAATAAAGGATTGCCATCTGTCACAATGTTAAAGCTATAGTTGGCAGGCTACTGCCTGGCAACCTGAGTAGATACCCTGACTAATTTACATGTTTAATTCTACATTTTTCTTCGCAAAATAAGTGCGTTCGTTCAATCCTTAAAACTCTCTAATGCATATTAGATTTTTAAAAAACATTTATGTTGGTATTTTTAGTGAAGGTGTAGGTTTTACACTCAGCAGCAATGGTTACCAGTGGGAAACTACATAGTTTTGTAACTTTAATTTGCCCCTTTTACGCACATTTAAAATGAGAATTACAATAACATGCATAACCTATAATAGCAAAGCATGGTTATAAGTAGAAGAAGTGTTTTAGATACATAAACATATTATAGCACATCATGCAGACATCAGTGTCTCAATGGACCAAGGGATCCAAAACCTTGTTTGGTCATTTCCTCAGTGAGGATAAGTGAAGTGAAAAGGTTACCATGCACAAATGACCACCCTGGAGGAACTTCTGCCTGTTCTGCCAGACCAAGCACTACATTCACATCAAGAAGATTTGAGTGGACTTCACAATAGGGCTCCATGTGAAACATGGACACTGTGGGTAAAACAAGGCTCCATGACTTCTACCCAAATTCCCAAATAAACGGTTTGCAGCCTTGTTTGCCATAATAAGAGTATCAACAATGGATAGCAGTCATGTGTATGTCATCATTTTTGTAGGAATCTCTCAGTGGACTGAAGATGGGCAGCATTTTGTAGAAAGGGTTGTCTGCTGCCTTTAACTTATCCACCAGATGAGTTGGGACCATCATTTCATGAAAGCGGTTGCTTGTTGCATTTGACATGGTTTCACTTTAGACGTGATGGTCATATGACCAATACATGTACCTCCATTGAAGCCAGAAGTGGGCAGAATCACATCCATGTCCAGATCAAGTACCTTCCCTTTGGTTTGTATTGAATAGGCATTTTACATTTCAACTGAGAGCTCCCTCCGAGTAGAAGGATATGTCAACACGAACAAATCAACAGGGTCGAGTTTAGTTTCTTTAATGAAATCTGCGATGGGCCATAGGTCACAAACTCTAAAATATTGGATGTGGCTGGTAATTGTGACTTTTTAAAAACCCAGTACTTAAGGGGCGGGTGGATTATGTTTTTTTTTATTTTATTGGGTTGCAAAGTTTCATTCTTATCTGGGCATTTTCTTGTAGGACATCAGTATCTTTTGGGCACCTTCTTTTTCGGCTTGGCACTGTAGGAGACTCACCATCATCACAGGTCATTTTCTGTTTTTTTATGGCCTTTTGGGGTATCATTGATCTCAGGGCATCTTTTTCTTGGTCGCGTGGTCTCATTTATCACAGGGAACTTTCTTTCATTTGCCTTGATGCTGTGGGAGACTCACCAAGTAGTGGCGATGGTTTTCTTGCAACACAAAATGTTGCAGGAGTGAGAGATGAGGGACAGGGGCAACTGGGCGGATGGGTTGTGAGTGGAGGAAGTTTGTGGGTAGGTCCAGACTCATTATATTAATATCATCATTATTATTCGGTTAGGTCGCTTCTGCTTCACCATACAACAGTCTAGCAGGCAAATGGCCTGCTTCGGCTTGAAACTCTATCCGAGCAGTCGCTATAACCGTCACTTTCAGTTGTATCCTTTTTAACTTTAGAAATGATTGTAACGTAGCACACATCAATTTGGGGTTCTTTCAGGTGTAAAAGATCTAAAACATCTAGTAGTTTTAAGCTGTGTGGAAAAAGCCAACGAAATAAATAAAATAAACAGCCGAACTCTTGGCGCCTAGCATAGCAATGTGGAATTCTAGCGACAACAAATATCGCCATTCTTACATTTCTCTCCTTTTTTGCTCAAAAGATGCATGCAGACATAAAATTTCATATTAATAGAAGATCTTTTAGAGAATATATGTACAAAACATTTCAGGTAAATCAGTTCATTAAAGTATTTTACCCACTTCCTCTTGTACAAGTTTGAGGCGGACATTTACCTTCAGCAGTAATAGGAAATAAAAGGGTCTGACCATGTGACCGTTCACGCTCGCTACATGAAGTTGATATTGATTAGAATAAATAACTTATTTTAACACCTCAATTAGCTACACAAAACTAGAGCAACACTTTTTCCAGAGGTTTAAAAAAAAAATATGTAAGGCAACAATTGTTACTGGAAGCATTAAAAGGGTTGGCTAACTAATAGCAGCTTGTTGGGTTTTTTTTTACTAAAAGCAAAACGAAAATGTAAAACTGGCTTTGTTAAGAACCTAAAAACGTATTTGTATTTTTGCTCAAGTCTGAGTATATAAAAACAGTGGATATATTTTACATAAGCATTCTGTTATGATTATTGCTTAATGATAGTAGGAATAATTGTTGCTTTTCTGCTCATATTATTAAAACACCAGGTCTTAGAATTAGACATATATCAAATTAATCACAGGAAAGATGTATCAATTTAATTTATTGCCTTTAAATGCAACCCATTGATTCTCTAAACTGTCAAGCATAAATTTAAACACATTTTTTACAAAGACATGACAAATCTGATAAATGAAGTAATCTGGAAGAGCTACATTGTTGTGACTATTTGCGATAGCATGTGCGTAATACTTTGTCAGAAGTTATATTTGTAGCCTACTCTGGTTTTACCACTGTGACAAAGTTTAGCATGTAAAAGTTTAACAATTCAATTAATTTTCATCTATATAGTCACTGTGGCTTTGTAAACAGACGTGTTTCTGTTTTGTTAATTTTCCCATTGACTTTACTTATAGTCTTAGTTGGCTTTGCTCCGTCTCCTGACTGTGCTAAGCCACGTTCTGCCGAGCAAAACACAACATCAACCCTGAAAGAAAAGTTTTTGTTGACTATTTGTAACTTGTATTATATCACTGACGGGGACAGTGATATAATAAAATACAGTGATATAATTTCCTGGCAATTTAACATTGCCAGGAAATGTTAAATATTAAAGAATTGCTATAGACCATAATTATAGGTCAGTTATAAAAGAGCAAGAACAAATGATCGGTTTGTGATTTTAATGTTTGTTTTGGTTAAATCATGACCTCTCATGTCAAGTTTAGGTCCATGTACTTCAGTCTAAACAATAAGTGCAATTAGTTTTATTTTTATTACACAGCATGTAGACTTATCTCATCACAAGCTGTAAAAAGGTTTGAGGGTGATGTAGTTCAGTCGTACACACACCTATATATCCAGTCTCCATTATGTGCTGTGAAATTAACTAGTGTAGCTTGTAGATTTTCTGTAAAGAAAGGGCACTTGAATGAGTTTTTCTTTCATTGTACTTCCTGAAATATAAGCTGACACTTTGTTTTGCTCTTCCTGTGTGTAATTTGAGAAAATTAGTCCAAAGAAGTTGTAATGGGAAAAGCTTGACTGTTGTTGATGAGGGTCAGTGTTGGCAGCATTTTGTTTATTTTACAGAGCACATGTTCTAGAACGTGTTAGATTTAGATTGGCTGCATTGTAAAGTGTTTTACTTTTAGATGCTTTCATGGCATACATATCTTGAAATCAATGTTCCAAGTAATTTTTGATAATTTAATCACTTCACAGCAGATGTCTAGATCAGCTGATGGTAACACACAAGCACCCTCTACTGGCCAAAAGAAAAACATCCATAGAGTAGGCCCAACTTAATATTCGTAGTATTTCAAAATTTATAATATCTGTGTGAGGGAAGATTAAAAAAATAATGGGAACCTCTGTGGAGAAATGTATCATAAAAATATAATTTCATAGTAATGAAGTGTTTAAAAAAACACTTTACATACTTAAAAGAATTATCTTAAAAAATAGCTGCATGTGTGTGTCTGGAAAGTGAGAAAATGTGAATCAGAACAACCTAATATTCAAATGAAATAATTTAACATTTTGTAAGATTGTAATTAGCCATCGGTCTGATGGGGAATAGTTTTAGGTCCATAAGTTTATCTGCAACAAACTTATGGACAAATCTTCAGCAGAAATGTCACATCTATTCACAAATGAACCTCCTTTTTTACTCACGCTGTTCCCTGAGCTGTCACACGTACGACTGTTTTGCACGACATGCAACTTTGCAGCAAAGGTTCAACCTGTTTATACATTCAAACATAATTATGAGTGTACATAGCTAAATACTGAATAAAATTTATACCAAAATATTAATTGTAAAAATTAAAAGTCACCTCATCAAATTCACATAAGCACCATTCATATACCTTTGAATTATTTTAGAAGTTGTTGAAATTAGAAATTCGTGACATTCATCATTCTTTTTCTTTTTTAAGGAAAAGTACCACTAACTTTTTCATTCATGCTTTTCATATTTTTTTCTTGGTGGCTTTCAAACCTGCAAACTGAATGATTTTCACCAGATAGAGCTACTTTAGAACCATATTTAATTTTTATTATTTTACTCTTTCCAAGTATTTTTACAGTAATTATTTAATCAAAAATAGTCTATTTTATGGAGTACTATGGTTTAGGTAAATGGCTGCAGATTTTGTCCTTTTTTAATGCAAACTAGTGACTATAGATGGCTACATAGAGGATCTCCACAAGATGTTTATATCACCTATAATTTAAAAAGGTGATGGCTACAGTTTCTGGGCTGTTTATTTATTGCAACATTTATAGCCACAGAATTAAAACGCCAGATACCAGAAAACTGAGACAGATGTTCATGCGTTCATAGGTTAAACAGGTCAGGCTAAGCAGGCATAGGAATTTTTTTAAAAACATGACACTGACGACTGTTTCATTGTCCTGCTTGAACCCTGGCTTATAATGAACTTGGTCTTTGTTCCGAATAAGTAAAGACTTGGTCTGACTACAACCTGGTAGCCTCGATCATTTCTGACATTGTTTGAAACACAAATAATTGGCCCTAAACTACTCTGTCACCCAAAACACATTCTGAAAATGTTTTGGTATAAATGGCCTTTTTTATGCCACTGCAGACACAAGGTAGCCACTCTTCTGCTCTGACTAGTTGGACAAGATACCTATAAGGACTTTTTAAATCAGAGACTGGAGTTGTTGGGTTTAAACAATGTTTTTCACATAGTTAACATGCTGCAAAAGTTTCGTAAACATACCTTCTGGCATACTCAGTAGAAAACCACAAGCAAAACACATCTGCGTTAACATATGTTAACTACAATATTTTATTAGACTCTAACCACAGAGGCAAACAGGATTAGGTTTAGGCTAAAACCACTTTATTTAGTTTACATGAATTTATTTGATTTTAACAGATAACAGGGATTCCTGTTGACATTTAGGACAGCTTTAAAACAAACAACAACCTGGATAAAGTCAGAGACTCACCAAAGATGTCTAAGTCTACAGGTGATACCAAAGTCACCCAAGATAAAATAAGCATTTTGTCCACAGCTTTTTGGACAAAATTTGGAGTCCTTTTAGGGATTAACTTTCACCAGACCTTCTGCTCAAATATCTCCTAAAATTTATTGAATGCATACTAAGTGTTGCATGTTAAATTGCTGTCAAGATTTCCTTAAGAGTATATATTCTTTAGCTACAATCGTGTGTATAATAAACCATGAGTCTAATGTACCATAAACCCATAATTATATCGATTGGAAATAAACGTTTAACAGCTGAATTTTCTGACTTTGTACCATACACTTGAACACTAAATGACATTACCATTAATGATGCTTCTTTCTTTGGATCAAGTCAAGTAGCAAAATTAAATACAGAATAATCTTGTAGTTTATATTCCTGAAACAATACCTGCACAAACCTGACTATGCAAGTTAAGGCCTGAACATTCTCCAAAAGAACAGAGGAATTAATTCAACTCAAGGCTACATAAATAAAGTTCTTGTTAGCAAAGACAAGTCATAATTATGAAGAAGTAAAGTGGGCCAAACACAAGAAAAAAATGTCCTGCCCAGAATGTGCATCAAGAACAGAAAGACGGCGTTTGGTTTTTGCAGCCTGGGAGAGAAGGACACCTTTCTCTGTTCTTTCAGAGTATGTATTGGCTTTTAGTCTAAACAACAGAGCCTAAAGACTTTCATGAGCCATTTACCTGGGTGATTGACAGGAAGTATGAATCTAATAAGATAAGAGTTGAAACACTTCAAAGGAGAACTCCTTCACTCCTTAATTTTACCTTCATTAAGGTAAAACATGTCTGTGTATAGCTTGATCAATTCAAAATAAAATGAGATGGTTGTAAATGCAAAAATTCCAG